>NC_059171.1:6036315-6338131 GCF_019923935.1 Bubalus bubalis | reverse complement strand
GATACTGGAAGTGTTTTAAGTTATTGATAAAGATGCTTGAATCAATATCTGTATCATTTTCTTATCATCTGTGATAAATCCTAAGGTTTGAATTGTCAAATCAGACTCCCCCAAATCACAGCAAACTGCATTAATGGTTCAATGGATACAGGCCACTATCAAGCATTTATAAAACATCCTTTTTGGGAAAAGCTATAACCATCAGATGGTGACTGTAGCCATGAAATTAAAAGCCGCTTACTCCTTGGAAGGAAAGTTATGACCAACCTAGATAGTATATTGAAAAGCAGAGACATTACTTTGCCAACAAAGGTCTGTCTAGTCAAGGCTATGGTTTTTCCTGTGGTCATGTATGGATGTGAGAGTTGGACTGTGAAGAAAGCTGAGCGCCGAAGAATTGATGCTTTTGAACTGTGGTGTTGGAGAAGACTCTTGAGAGTCCCTTGGACTGCAAGGAGATCCAACCAGTCCATTCTGAAGGAGATCAGCCCTGGGATTTCTTTGGAAGGAATGATGCTAAAGCTGAAACTGCAGTACTTTGGCCACCTCATGTGAAGAGTTGACTCATTGGAAAAGACTCTGATGATGGGAGGGATTGGGGGCAGGAGGAGAAGGGGACGACAGAGGATGAGATGGCTGGATGGCATCACTGACTCGATGGACATGAGTCTGAGTGAACTTCGGGAGTTGGGAATGGACAGGGAGGCCTGGCCTGTTGCGATTCACAGGATCGAAAAGAGTCGACACGACTGAGCAACTGAACCGAACTGAACTGACTGATAACCATCAGACCCAGCATTTAAAACTGTCCACTTTCTCCTGCATTTTGACACATTTTGATTTCAGATGTACAAGGAGGTTTTGAGTGTTGTATGCAAAAGTATTTCTCACAAAAGGAAGGCAGTGGGAGGGACTTCCCTGGTGGTCTGATGGTTAAGAATCTGCCTTGCAATGCAGGGAACACGGATTCCATCCCTGATCTGGGAAGATCCCGCATGCCACTGAGCAACTCAGCCCATGAGGAGCAACTACTGAGCCCAGGCACCCGGGAGCCCATGGACCACAACCAGCATGTGCATCACAACAAAAGATGTCGCATGATGCACCTAAAACTCAACTCAGCCAAGAAATAAATTAAAATATTTGGGACTTTCCTGGCAATCCAGTGGTTAAGACTCAGCATTTTCACTGCAGAGAGCCTGGGTTCAATTCCTGGTCAGGATACTAAGATTCCACATGCTGCGTTTTTTTGTTTTACTCACTCAGTCATGTCTGGCTCTTTAGTGACACCACGGACTGTAGCCCACCAGTCTCCTCTGTCCATGGGATTTTCCAGGCAAAAATACTGTAGTCCTTCTTCCAGGAATCTTTCAGGATCAGGGATCAAATCCGTAGCCCCTGCACTGGCAGACAGATTACCACTGAGACACTTGGGAAATCCCATGGTGTGGCCAATAAAAAAGAGAAAGCAAGGTGGTTTGAGGATATCTCCAATTTAAGCTTCCTTACAAAGTTACCCCATCTCCAGCCAGCCATGCCACATAAATCCGTAAATTACAGGCTTTTCTGCAATAAGCAACCTCAGTTCAGTTCAGTTCAGTCGCTCAGTCGTGTCCCACTCTTTGAGACCCCATGAATCACAGCACGCCAGGCCTCCCTGTCCAACACCATCTCCTGGAGTTCACTCAGACTCATGTCCATCGAGTCGGTAATGCCATCCAGCCATCTCATCCTTTGTCGTCCCCTTCTCCTCCTGCCCCCAATCCCTCCCAGCATCAGGGTCTTTTCCAATGAGTCAACTCTTCTCGTGAGGTGGCCAAAGTATTGGAGTTTCAGCTTCAGCATCAGTCCTTCCAATGAACACCCAGGACTGATCTCCTAAGCAACCTAGACAGACCAAAAATGTCCTACTAAATACATTTCCTACATATAGGCTCTTCCTGGTATCTTTCCACCAGTAAATACCATGGTCAAATTTACAAGGAGGTCTGATGAATCTGTTTCTTCCTCTGAGGGTCCTGGGAAGGGGGAGAATCAATCACAAATCTGCTGTTAACATTTCCTTGCATGTTTATATCCTAAGTTCAAAAATCTAACTGGCCACAGGCATAGAGGATTAACTGAGAAGCTCCTAAAATGACCCCATACATATCTGAAAATTCATTCCTAATTGTTTCTGAAGCAAAAAATGTAATCAAAAAGAAAAGCTTGCCTTTTAAAACAATGAACATCCATTTTTTGAACAAAAATAAATATTGATAATTTTGTATTTTCAAGACATACAAATCAAATCATATAATCAATAAAGTTGGTTTTTACGTGTTTTTTTTTTGATGAAATGATTGAATCTAAAATGAAAACTTATAGTTTGTTTTTTAAAAATCAATAAAAGACTTATGATTTTGATAATATGAAAAACTACTTTTTGATAATGTGGGAAAAAAAATGGGCCAAAGAACTAAGTAGACATCTCTTCAAAGAAGACATACAGATGGCTAACAAACACATGAAAAGATGCTCAACATCACTCATTATCAGAGAAATGCAAATTAAAACCACAATGAGGTACCATTTCACACCAGTCAGAATGGCTGCGATCCAAAAGTCTACAAGCAATAAATGCTGAAGAGGGTGTGGAGAAAAGGGAACCCTCTTACACTGTTGGTGGGAATGCAAACTAGTACAGCCACTATGGAGAACAGTATGGATATTCCTTAAAAAACTGGAAATAGAACTGCCTTATGATCCAGCAATCCCACTGCTGGGCATACACACCGAGGAAACCTGAATTGAAAGAGACACGTGTATCCCAACATTCATTGCAGCACTCTTTATAATAGCCAGGACATGGAAGCAACCTAGATGCCCATCAGCAGATGAATGGATAAGAAAGCTGTGGTACATATACACAATGGAGTATTACTCAGCCATTAAAAAGAATACATTTGAATCAGTTCTAATGAGGTGGATGAAACTGGAGCCTATTATACAGAGTGAAGTAAGCCAGAAAGAAAAACACCAATTCAGTATACTAACGCATATATATGGAATTTAGAAAGATGGTAATGATAACCCTGTATGCGAGAGAGCAAAAGAGACACAAATGTATAGAACAGTCTTTTGGACTCTGTGGGAGTGGGAGAGAGTGGGGTGATTTGGGAGAATGGCATTGAAACATATATAATATCGTATTTGAAATGAATTGCCAGTCCAGGTTCAATGCAGGATACAGGATGCTTGGGGCTGGTGCACTGGGATGACCCAGAGGGATGGTATGGGGAGGGAGGTGGGTGGGAGGTTCAGGATGGGAAACACATGTACACCCATGGCAGATTCATGTTGATGTATGGCAAAACCAATACAATATTGTAAAGTAATTAGCTTCCAATTAAAATAAAAAAATATAAATTTAAAAAAATAAAAAATCAATAAAAGACTTATGATTTTGATCATATGAAAACTAAATTAAAATTCTTCCTTAAAAATCTTTCCTGCATATTTTTCCTCTTACAAATACACTTTTAAATGCATAAGTATTTTTTTAGTTTTATTGAAGTATAATTGATTTAAAATGTTGTGTTAATTTCTGCTATATATTAAAATAATTCAGTTATGCATATTTTTTTCCATATTGTTTTCTTAAAATACATAACTGTTATCTCAAGGAAATCCCCAGGTTCCAGAAATCCAGAAGGAAGAAGTATTAGATGTGTTAACTCAGGCTGCCCTGGGTGTGGATAATGTGGAGGGTGGTCTTGGAGCTGAAAGGCTCTGGTTTTAATTGGCAACTGCACAAGAGAAGTTCAATAAAAACTCTATTGAAAACAAAGTCAAAGCACCCTTAAAAAGTACATTCTTACTGGACTGAAAAAAAATCTGTCCAACAGCACAGACCATCAGGGAAGTTTGTTTGGGCTCTGGGTAGGAAAATAAAGTTCTCCTTAACAATTCTTAATGTTGAATCTCCCTCACACTGATTTGGGATTCAAATTCACACACATAAATAGAGTAGAATAAGCAGATTTTTTAGTGATGCAGAAATAACCACCAGAAGTAACCATAACTAACAAGATTGTAAGTCACGAGAAGAATCAAGCTTAAATGTGTCTCAATATACAACACAATGAAATGGTAAATATGTCAGGGAAAGGCTGCATTGTCTAACTTTACTGTGGAAGTCATTTTGCAATATATACGTGTATCAAAACATCATATTGTACACCTGAAACTTACATAATGGCATATGTCAATCATACCTCAATAAAGCTAGGCAATTTTACTTTTTAAAATAAGGCATGTTAAGGAATAAGATTCCACCTATTAATATGCAAGTATTTTTGCTTCACAAACTACAGGCCCAGATTTTATTTTATAAAAGTAGCTGTTTTTGCATTTTTGTAAAATATTTATTCTCCAGAAAACCAAGTAAAATGTAATTAACCCATCAGTATTTTAATGTTTCTGGTGTCCTTGGAACTTGATGTAGTAAGCAAGATCTCACTTCAAAAGGATTTTCCTGTTATGAAAAGAGCATTTTCTATCATTTAAATTACTTCAATTCTTTTTTTACAAGAGCAGAACAAAGTTTTGCAACTGAAATATTCGTTTCATCTTTTTTTCTACAAAAGTGTTTGATATTTTTTAAAAAGCTAAATGGTTAAAAGATAGTGTTTTTAAAAAACTGCAATATTTCTTTCATAATTTGGTTAACAGCTAAATGTTAATTTGTCAAACTGTGAAAGAAATATTCGGATATTTTATATAGATGTTTAAACTGGATCACATACTATGAAAGAACACTATTTTTGATGACAAGGTGATACTCGAAGTGATGCAGCAAAGGTTCTGATAGAAATCATCTTTCCAGCTATTTAGGGAGACGGCAGAGATGCAGGAAAATATTAGTGAAAGAAATGGCATATTGTGGTGCCAAGTGTTGTTAAGAAATGCAAAATTTAGATTCTGTGAGTGTAATATATTTAATTAGTTTTGAATTAAAGCAGAGATATAGGGAAAACCTAGAGCTGTCAGATCACATAAAGGGCTTTCAGTTAAATTCTATTCAGCAGGGGTTGAGTTTCTACTCTATATGAAGGCTCTCTGGGGCCAAATAAATGATGCACAGTGTCCTCCTTCAAGGAGTTTAGGTTTATTGATTCAGTGATTAATCAGAGAAAAAAATTAATACAAGTGAAAGATATATTTTTAATAATTTAAGAAACTAATAATCCAACAGAATTATCTAGACTTATAAAACTAAGAATCACATATATAGTATTCATAATATTTCAGCAATTTGTAAGAAAATAGTAAACTTGAAAGAAATTTTGGAGCAGATTGCTTCCTAGCAATAAATTACATTTCCTCTAAAGTGATATTCATCAAACATACTGTCTCTGTGTTATGGGCTCAGTAGTATCCCCTCAAAAATTGGTGATAAAGTTCTAATCTCTCCTACCTCAAAATGTGACCTTATTTGGAAATAAGAGTCTTTACAGAGGTCAATTAAAATAAGGTCATTGAGGTGGGCCTTAATCTAATGTAACTGGTGTTCTTATGAGAAGACAGAATTTGGACACGAACACGAACAGAGGAAAGACACAGGGAGAAGATGATCATCTACAAGCCAGGGAGAGAGACTGGTAACAGGTCCTTTACCACAGCCTTCAAAGGAAGCCCCTTGTTATCTTGATGTCAAACGTCTAGCCTCCAGAACTTCGAGAAAATACACTTATGTTGTTTAAGTCAACCCAGCCTGTGGCACTTTGTTACGGCAGCCCTAGCAAGCTAATAGTCTCTCTGCTTTATTCTAATGTAACCATCCTCGTGCATCGGAGATGGACGTTTAGGCTACTGGGAATGGGGAATACTGTCTCACTTTCCATTATATTTTCTAAAAAAAATCATTAATCTAATCAAATAATAAAATGCCAATTAAAGAAAATAATCACAGGAAGAAAAAAAGAGAAAAAGTAGTTACCTCACAAGTCAGAACTAGAAACGAGGACTTTGGGGGAGTTGCTTTATATCATAAGCACCTCATTTTTGTTCAGTCGCTCAGTCATGTCCGACTCTTTGTGACCCCATGGACTGCTGCACGCCAGGCTTCCCTGTCCTTCAGCATCACCCAGAGCTTGCTCAAACTTATCTCCACTGTGTCGGTGATGCCATCCAACCATCTCGTCCTCTGTCATCCCCTTCTCCTCCTGCTTTCTATGTTTCCCAGCATCAGGGTGTTTTCCAGTGAGTCAGCTCTTCACATCAGGTGGCCAAAGTATTGGAGCTTCAGCATCAGTCCTTCCAATAAATATTCAGGGTTTATTTCCTTTAGGATTGACTGGTTTGATCTCCTTGCTGTCCAAGAGTCTTTAATCATTTGCATGTATTATTTTAACCCTAAATTCAATAGATGGAGATAGGTAGGTGGGTAATTACAAAGAAAGAAAGAAAAATAAACCAATGGGCAATGTGCCCACATTTAAATAACAATTTAAACAATTTAAATCAACAATGAAGTTTTAATTCTCACTTCTAAATTATTCACAAGGGTATTTTGACTCTCTGAAGTTCATAAACAGAATTTAAATCACCCAAGCAGAAGTAATTTGCTGCTTTTAAGCCAAAGCCCTGACTAGCTAAAGAGTTGCCTCTAGGAATTAACCAGAACAAAATCCTGATTAAACAACTAATTGGCTTGTCTGCTAATGAAAAGAAAATCGAAGCACATTTCTCTACCTTGAGATACAGAGTCATAAAACAAAAGTTTTCAGAACCACCTCAGAGATGTTTAAATCACTGACAGTAAAATTCAACAAGGTGAAGCCTAGCGAAGGAAGCAATGAGAATGTCCAAGATCCTGATCCAAGCAGTGAGTCGCGGCAAGCCACAGGACAGGTATGCGCCCCATGTCCCTAAATCACTCCTGATTCGCTTCATTTCCTGGCTGGGAGAGGGATTTTCATAAACACTGGGATATGTGATTTCTCTGAAGTTTTACCTGCTACCGACTAAGCCATGGACTGTTCGTCTTTGGGGTTTATCCTCATCATTTTATATACTGCATATATTGGCTTTAAAATGGAGTAATGCGTAGAAGACTCTATTACAATTTGGAAAAACCAAGTAAGACTTCTCTTTGTTGATTTTCACTTCTGCCATCATCCAAAATGAAATTGTTTCTCAAATATTAAGCATGTTATATGATCTAGTTCCAACAGAGAAGGTCAAACATCCTGGTCTTAGTAAACCATATTTTAATGGTGGTTTCTCTAGACCAGAAGTTCTCAATGAGGAGTAGTTTGCACTGAGGACAACTATCAGTATTTGAAGATATTTTTTGTTGTCACAGTTTAAGGGTAGGAAGTTATTAGTATCTAAAGGGGAAAGGCCAGAGATGCTGCTATAAATCCTAGAATGTACAGGAGAGCCCTTTACAACATAGAATTATCCAGGTTAACACTTTAATATTACCAAAGTGGAGAAACCATGCTCTGGAAAAAATATTTTCTTAAGTTCTAAGTCTGTTCACCTTTAAAATAAAGATAATACCTGCTTTGTAGCCTTGGTATACAAACTAGAGACAGTATAGATAAAGCATATAGTAGGGCAATTCTTATTACCATTATTAATCATTTGTATCCTTATGACAGATTTAAGTCCAAATGATAATCATATGATCAACATTCACTTACAGCTCTCTATAGAACAATTTTCATGAATTACTCACTAGATTTACCTAAAATCACAACATAAGATTTTTAAAGCAAGAATTATTTTCTCATCTAAGACAACTGGATGAAAGATGTCAAGTACAAACAAGAAGGTACGTCAGGGACTGGCATAGCATGGTCTAATGATTCAGGTTTAAATGAGCCTAGAGTACATAAAATATCAAGATTACCTAATGTTAGCCCTGGAAAATTTGCCTTCCTTTTCTGATTAACACAGACTGTTTTTACAGTGGAGAGAATTGGAGAGCATGTGCTTAGCATGGCTTTACGAGAGTGTCCTTGACATCTTTCTAATTCTTGTGTCAAAATAAATAATCTCACACTTTACGAGTTATTTATATGTTTAAAAACTTATAGACGGTCACAAATGTTGAGCTGGGTACTTCCCTTCCGCTAGCCTAGTTGTGTTTCTCTCTGGGAAAGTCATCACAGCAATGCTTGCCAACTTGCCAACTATCACGATTATTTTCCCACAGAGCACATAAAAAATAGCTAATACATTATTCTCTGGGAGAACATAATAGCTAACAGGAATTACTATGTGCCAAACAAAGTGTTATCCCTTTTCAAGCACTATTGTATTGAATACTCACAATACCCACGGGCCCTGTTATAATTTGCTATTTACACACAACTGACAAATTGCAGACTCTGAATTGGAATCCTGTTCTGTCTGATTTTAGTGCCTGAGAACTAAATCATTAGGTTATGTTGCTACAGAACGGGAGAAATAGTAGTTGAATCAACTTTTCAAAATGCTTAACCTACAGGAGGAAAAAAAGAGATGCTAGAGACAAGGCAAAGTAAACAAAAATTCAGGAGTTGTCTGTCCTTCAGAAACATTAATACTGGAGAGCTAGTCAGAGTAGACCCCAGTAGAAGCGCTCTTACACATTCTGTGCATTCTGATGGCCATAATTTATGGATGCTCATCAGGAAGTCTGCTGGCATCACATATCTTAAAAGTCATATTAGGGAATTATTTGAGTCTACTTTTTCCAATAATATGTCAGTAAAAGGAAAATAGTTTTTTATCCAGTTTCAACAGTGCTAAATGTTAAAATTGACACAAAGTTAAACCCCTATTTTCCTCTACAGAATATAACCTTTTAAAATGACATTTAAACAACATGTTTCTGAAATACAAATAGATTATTTCAGTCCTATAAGGAAATATCTAGGAATGAATAAATCAATTTGCATTGTATTTTAAGTGTCATTTAAACAGTTAATTCTCAAACCAAAATATCATAGGTAATTCAGATTTGTAAATAGCCATTAAATCAAAAATTGCAAATTCACATTTGTCCAAACTCTCTCTCATACTCCAGAGTAAGGCATTATTCACATAAATTAATATTTATGTACACATAAAACTATGATGAAAATGTTAATGAATAATATGATGTAAAAGTACTTGATTGAAGTCAGAAGCCTTTGTCACTATTTCATAATCTATCCAGAGATCTGTTTTCTAGGCAGTTAATCAATTTCTTATTCAATAATATAAGAATAATAATAGCTGCCTTGCCTAATATGCATGTTGTTACAAGGCTGAAATTAAATCATCTAATTCATTTGCTTTTCAGTTTAAAATGTGTCTGACATACAGTGTCTAAAAGTAATGTCAAGATTCATATCAAGGCTTATAAGACTCTCAAGACCCCTTCCTTCTTCATTGGCCTCATATCCTCACATTTTTCCCCTTCTGAGCACTTCTGTGGTCTCCCTTCACCTATACACACCTTAGGCTTTTGCTAAACATGCATCCTCTGTCTGGAGTATTTTCCATGCTTTGTCTATCTGGAAAACAAAAATCTCATCTTGATTTGTAAATTCAAGAGTCACTTTCTCTCTAACAGTGTCCATCCTTTCCCTTCCACTCCAGTAGAACTGACCACTCCACCTTTAGCCCCACCTCTAGGGTCCACAAACATTTTCTCATCACCTATAACATTTCATGTCAGTTACATCTGTGTGTGTTTATTCCCCCTGCAAGACTGAGAGCAGCTTG
Source organism: Bubalus bubalis (assembly GCF_019923935.1). NCBI lineage: Eukaryota > Metazoa > Chordata > Mammalia > Artiodactyla > Bovidae > Bubalus > Bubalus bubalis. The sequence continues at coordinate 6,328,387 of NC_059171.1, read as the reverse complement.
GGAGCCAGTTTTTAGGTGCTTTAACCTTATCTCTTGATTCACTCTGTCCCCATAGGAAAATCTTCAGGTATACACTGGCCACATCCAGCGAGATATACTTACATTTCAAGGAAAGCTTAAGTGTTCAGATAAATGAGGAGGCAGAGGCAAATGAAATCATGGAGGGAATAAAGAAGAGAGCTGTGAGTAAAGACACCAAAGTGCTTTCTTCGCTCCATCACTTTACCTTCTATCACCGAAGACTTAGCTCAGAACCAATGTTCAGGTTATGGGAAGTGAGAACCAGAATTGTGAGAAGCATGTGTCAGGGAGAATCAGCAACCACACCAGAAAAAACAGACTGTGACCAACAAACTGTTGATGTTGAAGCTGATTATCCAATAGTAGAGTCAGGAATATCCATCTCAGTGCAAGAACTACCACTTTTAGTATATCATAAACAAATGACCAGTTTTGATGATTGGCTTGATAATGAAATGAAAAACTCTTATAATTACATTCAACTTCATTTTTATGTAAAATCACATATTCAGTTTAGTTCAGTCACTCAGTCGTGTCCGACTCTTTGCGACCCCACGGACTGCAGCACGCCAGGCCTCCCTGTCCATCAGCTCCCGGCGTTTACTCAAACTCATGCCCATCGAGTCAGTGATGCCATCCAACCATCTCATCTTCTGTCATCTCCTTCTCCCACCTTCAATCTTTCCCATCATCAGGGTCTTTTCCAATGAGTCAATTCTTTGCATCAGGTGCCAATGTACTGGAGTTTCAGTTTTAGCATCAGTCCCCCCAATGAATATTCAGGACTGATTTCCTTTAGGATGGACTGGTTGGATCTTCCTGCAATCCAAGGGACTCTCAAGAATCTTCTCCATCATCACAGTTCAAAATCACACATATAGTCTCTATTTTTTTTTTTCTCAAAGGGAGAAAACAAAAATGAAAAGAAATGTCTCAAAACCAAGATGCCACCAGTCTCAGCTGAAGAGTCACAGACCAAAATCCAAGGTAAGACCCAAATTTGTAGGAAAAAAAGTAAAAAGCATATTTCTCTGAAATGTATTGTCTGATGAAGCACGCTATTCCTTGACTAGATATTACCTAGGGTGATGCTTGAGACAATGTGAAAATATGGATATTTACAAAAATTATTTCTTCATTCAGTCATTTATTCAATAGATGTCTTCTTTTTTACCTATCACATGCCAGGCACTGGCCTGTGAGTTAGAGAAACAGTGATAAATAATTTGGGTTAAGTTTATGTTAATATAGCAAATAGTTTTTCAGATAAGTGTTATGAAAACAATAAAATAGATGTGGCTTGTGCGTGTGTAAAGGTTCTGTGTTCCTCTGCCAACTCTCTCCTCTAGAAATCTTGTCTCCTCCTAAGGCTGCCACATTCATTTCTACATTGATGAGGGGAGGGAGGAGGGAGGAGGGTTCAGGATGGGGAACACATGTATACCTGTGGCGGATTCATTTTGATATTTGGCAAAACTAATACAATTATGTAAAGTTTAAAAAATAAAATAAAATTTTAAATAAATAAATAAATAAATTCATATCAGACCAATTTCTTTTTTAAGACCCTGTTCAATATTTTCCAAGTAACCACTGGACAAATATAGCTGAATGTTCTACTGCCATCTCAAAGAAAGCATGACTAAAATTGAATTCCTTATCTTCTCTTTCAAATAAGCTCCCTCTCCTGATTTATTTCTATTCCTGGTTCTATCTTTTTTTTCTTTTTCAGTCTCCTGGGCTCAAAACTTAATTGATGTTTTATTCCTCTGTCTAGGCTGTTCTATAAAGAAAATTAGCCACCAAATCTTCTTTCATAAGGGCTCTCAAACCCACTTCATTCCTTTCCGATCCCAACACCAATACTATCCTTATTAGTAATTCATGCCTGCATGACTCCCAGGCCCTAAGTGATCTCTTCTGATTAGAGCTCTATTTCACCCAATCTTTCTCCTTTTTGTCCAGCTCTCAACAGTATTAGCAGATTACTTTTTCAAAATTAATCACTATTTTGATCTCTGCTAGTCTCTTCTAAAGAACCTTGAGTGCCTCAATATTGCCTGCACGACAAAATCTAAATTACTTCACCTGACTTTGCAGGATCTAATCAGATCTATTCCCAGTCCCTCTTTCCAGCCCTTCTCTCCTATTTCTCCTGAGTAGGAACACGACCACCAGGGAAACACAAAAATGGTAGAGGAATCACTAGAACAAAATATGCTATTGTTAAACAATAACATAATTATTGTCACAAAACTAGAGTAAATGTCTTAGCTTTTCATATATTAGACAAAGGTCTATCTATGATAATTTTTAATGATTCTTTAGTTTTACTAGAATAAATCTTGAGGCTGAGGCACAATTGACTTTTCACTAGCCAAAATTCCTGTCTATAAAGAGGAAAAATAAGAAGAATATGAAAATTACAAACAAGATTGTAAATGAACAATCACAAGAAAGGTTGTAAGTAAACAAATTACTCCAAAGTAATATCAACACACTCAAAAGCTGAAGAAATGGTCCCACTGCCATTATATCTCACTGCTCTTACTTAAGAGAAAGACAGTGTCTATGTGAAGAAAATAAAAATTTAACAGAAAACTTTAGAATAATCTTGAATGACTGGAGGAAAATAATATGTTCCCAGTTTGAAAGATAACATTGTGGAAATAAAAATCTATTTTTATAGTTAAGTCATATTTCTATTTTTATTATCTCTCTAGTTTTATTGATTTTGTTTATTTATTTATTTTGAAATATAGTTCTAGATTTTTATTGTCCTTATTAGAATGAAGAGAATACTTACTTTTCTCTATAGAAATCAGCTATTTTGTCCACTATCATTCTTTTGCATTTTCATCTCCTCCAAGATAACAAAAAAAAACAGTGTTTATCAGAGTCAGCATTTACCATTTATTTACCTAAGAAGAAAGAAAAAAAAAAGTGAATGTTCTGCAATGTTTTTCAATATAAATGTAGCTTAATATCACAAGGAATGATGCTAAAGCTGAAACTCCAGTACTTTGGCCACCTCATGTGAAGAGTTGACTCATTGGGAAAGACTCTGATGCTGGGAGGGATTGGGAGCAAAAGAAGAAGGGGACGACAGAGGATGAGATGGCTGGATGGCATCACTGACTCGGTGGACGTGAGTCTCAGTGAACTCCGGGAGTTGGTGATGGACAGGGAGGCCTGGAGTGCTGCAATTCATGGGGTCACAAAGAGTCGGACACGACTGAGCGACTGATCTGATCTGATCTGATCTGAACTCATTACTAAAGCTAGGCTCTTCAATTGTTAGATTATTTGATTTAAAATATTTACTATGATGTGTCACTGAAAGGGAAATATTTAATAAGCATAAGACTCTATTTCTGATAAAAGTTCACATATATAAAATTTCCACAGATAGTAAGACTCCTATACCAAGAGGATATAATTAAAAAAAAAAAAAATGTGTTCTTGACATTTTTTTCCCTTCCATTTTTTGTTTTGCTGAAAGTTTTCACTTTCATCTCAGGTTCAGAGTTGTTAACAAAATAAGCCACTCATCTACAAATAAATAATACAAACATTTGTTAGAGAATTATCTAGCTTACTTTCAATAAACTAACATTAAACAGAAAGAGAAACAGAAAGAGCAGAAGATACACCACCAAACTGGGTTTTGACCAACATCCAGACTAAGTCCCAAGTCACAGCATCTGGAGTCCCAGCTGGGAAAGGGTCCCAGGCAGCGAGGCCGCACCCTGGGTGGGACTTCAAAGGCTGCAATTTGGGGTTCCCGCTTATAATCCCAGGACGCACACCGATTTCAGCATCCATCGGTGACCAGTTTGCAGCTCTGGTTTCCTGTTAGTTTTAGCATGTAAAACTTGGACTGTTGCTAAGGCTGGGACCTGGTTGCCCTGGCCCCCTCCAGGTCTCAACAATCTCAAGGCTCCTCCCCCATCTTCTCTACGGTGCTGCAGGTCTTGCACTCCCAGCAAACAGTCTCTTTCAGTCTGGGCAGTGTCCAGGCAGGTTAGAAGCAAGGTCAGAGGCCCACTCTGCTTTGTCTCTGAAGCCTAAACAAGACTATTTATTTAATTTCCCTAACACCTTAATGAAAACAAAATTTCAACGGAAAGACACCTCTCTCGATCCTAATTCCTCTTTGACTATTGCCTCATTCCCACGTCCTCCTTTAGAGTAAGACTGCTTGAAATAGCTATATATACTTGTAGTCTCGGATTCCTGTGGTCCCTTTCTTTTTTATTGAAATATAGTTGCTTTAATGTTCTATTAATTAGTTCTGTACACCAGTGACTCAATTACACATATACATACATTCTTTTCCATATTATTTTCCATTACGGTTTATTATAGGATATTGAATATCGTTCCCTGTGCTATACAGGGAACTTTTTCTTTTTTTTTTTATTTAAATTTGACTGCACCTGGTCTATCTGCGGCATGTGGGATCTACTTCCCTGACCAGAGATCAAACCGAGGCCCCCTGCTTTGGGAGCATGGAGTCTCAGCCACTGGACCACCAGGGAAGTCTCTGCACATCTTTTCTACAAAGCCACCCTATGGCTGGACCTTACTGCTTGTCCATTCCACATGGACTAGTCTGCATCTGCTGATCCCAGGCTCTCACCAGCCCTCTCCCTCTCTCTCCTTCTTGGCAAGCACCAGCCTATTCTGTGTCCCTGCTTCGGTTTCTGTTTCATAGATAGGTTTATTTGTGCTATAATTTAGATTCCACATATAAGGGATACCATATGGGGTTTGTCTTTCTCCTTCTTAGTGTGATAATCTGTAGTTGCATCCAGTTCAGTTCAGTTCAGTCACTCAGTCCTGTCTGACTCTTTGCAACCCCATGGACTGCAGCACGCCAGGCGCCCCTGGTCCATCACCAACTCCCGGAGTTGCATCCATATCACTTCAAATGGCATCTTTCATTTTTATGGCTGCATAGTATTTCATCGCATATATGTATCACATCTTCTTTACACATTCATCTGTCAGTAGACATTTAGGATTTTTCCATGTCTTGGCTATTTTGAATAATGCTGCTATGAACACGGAGGTGTGTGTATCTTTTTGAATTATAGTTATGTCTGGATATATGCCCAGGAGAGAGATTGCAGAATCATTTGTTAATTCTATTTTTAGCTTTCTGAGTAACCTCCATCCTGTTTTCCACAGTGGCTACATCAATTTACATCCCCACCAACAATGTAAGAGGGCTCCCCTTTCTCCACACCCGCTCCAGCTCTTGACATCTTCTTAGCAACGATTTAAGAACATTATTTAATCTTCAATTTTTTTCAAAAGGAATAGAAGGTTTTTCTATAGATCATATACGAATTTTCACTGCATACAATGAACTGTGGTTAACAAAGGGAGGTATTGAGGAAGAGAGAAACACCCTACAGTAGAAATCAAATCTACATAAGCCAAAGGAAGAAAAAACCCACAAAATTGTCAAGATGATTCAATTGATTCAAGATGATTCAACTATAATTCTGTTTTATTATCACCTTTTTTAGTTTTTTATTGAGGTATACTTGATATACAATGTTGCGTTAGTTTCTGGTTTGCAGAAAAGTGATTCAGTTATACATAGATTGTATATATATATACACACACATTCTTTTTCATGTTCTTTTCCATTATGGTTTATCACCGGATATTGAAGATAGTTCCCTATTCTATACTGTAGGACCTTGTTTGTTATCTACTTTATGTATTGTACCTTGTATCTACTAATCCCAAACTCCTGATTTATCCCTCCTCCACCGCCTTACCCCTTTCGTAAACATGAGTTTGTTTTCCATGTCTGTAAGTCTGTTTCTGTTTGGACCTGGAGAAGGGAAAGGCTCCCCACTCCAGTATTCTGGCCTGGAGAATTGCATGGACTGTATAGTCCATGCGGTCGCAAAGAGTTGGACATGACTGAGCAACTTTCACTTTCACTGGCTATCTGTATGTCTTCTTTGAAGATATGTTTATTTAGGGTTTCCATCTATTTTTTTTTTAATTGGGTTGCTCGTTTTTTCTTATTGAGTTCTATGAGTTATTTGTATATTTTGGAAATCAAGTCCTTGTCAGTCACATCATTTGCAAGTATTTTCTCCCTGTCTGTAAGCTATCATTTAATTTGTTTTATGGTTTCCTTTGCTGTGGAAAAGTTTATAAATTTGATTTGGTCTCATTTGTTTCTTTTTGCTTTTATTTCTATTTCCTTGGGAGCCTGACCTAAGAAAACACTGGCATGATTTATGTCAGAGAATGTTTTGCCTAGGTTCTCTTCTAGGAGTTTTATATTGTCATGGTGTATGTTTGAGTCTTTAAGCCACTTTGAGTTTAGTTTTGAGTATGATGTGAAGAGGTATTCTTACTTCATTGATTTACACACAGCTGTCCAACTTTCCCAGCACCACTTGCCATAGAGACTGTCTTTTTTCATTGTATATTCTTGCCTCCTTTGTGGAAGGATTAATTGACCATAGGTATGTGGGTTTATTTCTGGGCTCTCTTCTGTTCTGTTGATCTGCATAACTGTTTTTCTGCCAAGATCATGCTATTTTGATTGCTGTAGTTTTGTAATATTGTCTAAAACCTGGGAGACTTATGCCTCTTGCTTTGTTTTTTTCCTCATGATTGCTTTGGCAATTCTGCATCTCTTATATTTATATGATTCCATATAAATTTAAAGATTATTCATTCTAGTTCTGTGAAAAATTCATGGGTAATTTGATCAGAATCACATTAAATTTATAGATTGCTTTGGGTAGCATGGCCATTTTAATAATGTTAATTCTTCAAATAAAACAGTATGAGATATCTTTCCATTTCTTTAAATCACTCTGTTTCCTTTATCAATGGTTTATAGTTTTCAGCATATAAGTTTTTCACCTCCTTGGTCAGGTTCATGTCTAAGTACTTTGTTTTTTGATGAGATTTTAATAGCATGAGTTATTTTATAATAATAATGGTCTCAAATCTGGTTCTCACATAAAAATATAAGCTTAATGGTATGAAACCAAGGATCACATCTTCAGGATTATAAGTTTATTCTTATTATATATTATTCAAAGTGTATTTGTAAGCTTAATTTTCATGATTGGTAATAAAAACTCTTTGTGGAAGCTTCATTTAACAGAGGAGCTATTTGAGTAGGAAGGAGAAAAACAAATTTGCAAACTAAGCATGTCTTCAAAAATTTTAATAGGAATAACAGATACTTTGTTTTGAAAAAGTGGAAGCAAAATTATTACTGCTTAAAGATAGCATCTTACACATGGTTGGTATTTTTGTGTTCTTCACTTCAAAACATGCAGGTGCAATGTCATAATATCTGCAGATGTTGATTTCTGATTATAGAACTCTTATCTTCTGCCGAGCATGGTTTAATTTATATCTGCATGGAAATGAAGAATGCAATATATTTTGGATTCAAATAAAGATAACTTACTAAAGTCCTCTTTTGATTACAATCATCTTTCTTAGGATTACACTTCATTTATGTTACATTAAATGGTTCTTTAAATAAATGTCTTGGTACCAGGAGGGAATATGTAAATAACTTACCTAGTGATTCATGATGCTGTAAAGTGACTCTGTTGTGTGGAAGTGTATCAAAGTTAGGTGCCCATCGCCAGTACGATGTGGTAGGTTGAATAATGCCCCCCTCAAAAATGTCCACACCCCAACCCCCAAAACCTATGAATTTCTTATCTTACATGGAAAAAAAACGCTGATGTGATTACGTTAAGGATCTTGAGAATGGGAATATTAGTCTGGGTTATCAAGGGGACCACAGTGTAGTCATAGGGTCTTTACAAGCAGAAAGCAAGAGGGCCAAAGGCTGAAGAAAGGGATGGGATGAGGGGAGCAGAGGTTGCATTGATGTATTCTGAAAACGGGGGAAAGGACCCTGAAGGGACCCAAGGTATACAGGCAGCCTCTACAAGCTGTGAAAGATGAGGAAGCAGATTCTCTCCTAAAACCTCCAGAAAGAACACAGTCTGTCTTAAAACTTCTGACTTACAAAATTTCTGTTGTTTTAAGCCACTACATTTGTGGTAATTTGCTATAGCAATAGAAAACTGATGCATATGGCTTCAAAACACTCCATACTTTTAAAAGTCACAATTAAAAACATTTTTTTCTGTACAGACAATCATGCAATTAATACTAAAGGCAGTGTTTTATACTAGAAAGGGCATTGATTTTAGAGCTTGACACTCCTGAATTCAAATTATAATTCCACTACTTACTAGTTTTTCTGTGACCTTAGTCAAGATATTGGAGAAGGCAATGGCACCCAACTCCAGTACTCTTGCCTGGAGAATCCCATGCACAGAGGAGCCTGGTAGGCTACAGTCCATGGGATCGCGAAGAGTCAGACATGACTGAGCGACTTCACTTTCACTTTTCACTTTCATGCACTGGAGAAGGAAATGGCAACCCACTCCAGTGCTCTTGCCTGGAGCATCCCAGGGACGGTGGAGCCTGGTGGGCTGCCGTCTATGGGGTCGCACAGAGTCGGACATGGCTGAAGCGACTTAGCAGTAGCAGTCAAGATATTAAACATCTCTGACTCAGAGCTTGCTTATATATAAAATAAGGATAATACTGTCACGACTAGGTTGTGGGTATAAATTTAAGTAATATAGGTAAAGCATTGAGCATTGAGGTTTGTAAATTCCAGTGTTGACAGAAGTCAGGGCGTGCAAGTGAGGATTGCTCATGCCCAATCCAAAGAGCCCTGAGGGTACGCGGCTCCTACCAGCCGCTTCCACGTGGGGATACGGGTCACGTGCTTCCAGACATTCCATCTCCAGTCTAGAGAGGCTGCAAAGACAAATCTTAGCTTGAAGTGACCCAGTTTTTAAATGTTGACTTTTTAAATGTTCACAGATTCCCTTTTTTAAATTCCAGAAGGAAAAACTGAATTCTTGTCAAATTTAACCCATACCACCATCCCGTGGCCTCTAACCCACCACGTGTAGGTTCTCCATGTTGCTTAAACCTGTGGACGTTGACAGCCCTCAACAAGATGCTTTTAGTTCTGCTCTTACTCTTTCCTTCCTCTCCGCTCATGCCTTTCAGCCCAGACTGTGCTACGAACAGACTACAGCTGTGGGATCCCCCCAAACCTTCTGGGTCAAACAGCTCTCCACAACCAAGATCCCAGCGCTCCAGGTCCAGTACAGTGTAGGTCTGCAGAGCATCCCAGGCCTTGCCAGCTCCCTCCATCTCTCCAAACTGACATGGCCTGCATCTCAGCTGCTTCTTAACAGTTTGAACAGAGATCCAGAGAGATAACAGCTCTAGAGCAAAACTATTCTAAAAAATAAAACATGTTGACTTTTTAAAATATAGACCAAAAAAAGAGTGGCAATCCTAGCTTATTTAAACAAGAGACCCTTCTTTGGGCTTCCTGGGTGGCTCAGACAGAAAAGAATCTACCTGCAATGCAGGAGCCCTGGGTTTGATCCCTGGATCCAGAAGATCAGCTGGAGAATAGAATGGCTATCCTCTCCAATATTCTTGCCTGGAGAACTCCATGGACAAAGGAGCCTGCCGCCTATGGTCCATGGGGTTGCAAAGAGTCAGACACCACTGAGCAACTAACACCACTCTTTAGTCCTTGGCAGTAACAATTAACTTGTACAATTTAACTTGCCTTATGTGGGATAGGAAAATAGACAGACTATCTACTGAAATCTAATTTATAAGTATCAGTAAATTCCCCATGTAAGAGCAAACAGCTTGACTGGCATCCAGAAGAGGGACTACTATGGTTAATTTTAGCATTATAGTCCATTCTCTGTGACTGTCAGTCTATTCACCAGCTAAAGGAAAGATGGGAATATAGAAACCACAAAAACAACAACAAAAATGAGTTAAATTTTTATCAAAGTTGCTCCAAGCATATTTCTCTGCTAATAGTCTTATATAGTATATAACTAGAATTATAGAGCTCACTAAGGAATATTCTTTCAAAAATGATACCTAATGTAGTGATGGACAAAAGAAATGAGAAATGAATTAACTTGGCATGTGACATTTCTGAAAATTTAGTCTAGAAAAAATATATATATCTATACCGTGTCTTTTATGGTTTGAAATGAGGAAGAAAAGTCCAAACCATGCTGGGTTGGCAAGGGACAGAGGAGTGATCAGGGCACCTTGGCTGACAACGGGTCCCTGCGAGAAAACTTGCGGATAACTGGAACTGAAAAAGCTCTCTGGGGACAGAAGCTGTCCTAGGGGCTGATTGCCTTCTCTGACTCTTGTTTCACGGTGAACGTGGCTTCAGTTGTCAAGGTGGCTGTGTTCCTGTCTGCGTATCTCCTCTGGACTGCTGTCCCGCCATCTATTCATTTCCTGGTCCATAGTCCAGAGAGAGTGGTCTGCCGGACTCAGATAACAGCCTTCGCTCCCAGTGCGCAGCCTCCGGTACAGCATGCGGGCACCCGGCAGCTGCGGACGGGCATCCGCTCTTGCTCACCCCGCTCGGGGCGCCCTCGGGCACTGCTCCTGCTGGTGACGTAGCGGAAGTGCGGGGCTGTGTCGGCTAAAAGAGTAAGGTAGGCAGAGAAACCATACTCTGTTTTAAATATCAAACAGAAGAGCAGACTGGGATCAAATACCTCAGTTTCTTTCTTTTTTTTTCTTAACTAAAAACTTGAGACTGTAACCAATGTGAATTGGATGGGTGTTTTTGCTCCTTTATTATGTTTTGGACAAAATGCCATTTTTTGTAGCTTGAATGATTTAAATATATTTGCATAATTCAGTTACATCCAACTCTATGTTTTTAGGCTTCTTTCTACTAAAAAAAATATAGAAAATCGCATTCTGCTTTCCAAATCCCTGGAATCCTTTCGAGTAAACAAAAGGTCCTGTATACCCCACACACATTAATGCTGTGCAGACAGGAAGGAGTTAATGTAGATATTTTTTTAAAAGATAATTTTAATTTATCGTAGTCTGGCTGGTGGAACACTTTGTATTTATATTGCATTTTTCTCAAATGCAGTCTTTATCTAATCCTCACAGAAATCCCCATGACAAAAGTATTTCTCATTTTATGGATGAGGAAACTGTTATAGAAAAGCGACTTATCTAGTCACCCAGAGAATTAGTGATGTAAGGATTAGAGCTCTCTATTCGGTACCTAGCACCAGTAAATCACCACTTTTGCCTTAATACCTATGCATAAAATGTATTTTCTAGATGAATTATTCCCAACAAAATGTCCTGGAAATCAAGCATGACGTTGAGAAAGTACCAGAGCTGATTCTGACACAGTACCAAAGCTACCTTATGTGGATCTGTATTCTTTTTTGTTTGCTATTATTCATTTTTTTACTTATGGAGATGCATGTTAAAGCAAAATCTGCCTAAATGTAAAAATTCCTTCAGGACTTTTTAGCATGTTACGGCTGCCTGGAGGAACTCTAACCTCTGGCCAGATTCAGGGACCTCATCTGACACTCTTAGTCCAGGCTTCTGCCTGCACACCTCCAGCAACGGGGCCGTCACTGCCTCACAAAAATGTGTGTTTCACTGTTAGACAAGTTTAAGAATGTTTGAGGTTTGTTTGTGTGTTTTATAAATTCCATGGATGGATTCCTCCTGTGCCTTCTGGACTGTGTGAAATAATTTTATTTTCTTGTCTATTTAATGGCCCTTCAAAGAATTGGAAATAACGGCTAGGTCACTAGTTAGTCTTCAGTACCTTAGCTAAAGAACTTAAGTTCCTCAACCATTCCTCTAATAGGAAGGTTTCCAGAACTCTCACCTACTCTGATTCCTTCTCCCTTAGATTTTTAAAAATTGCATGAGCACTTAATGTAAAGTACTCCATTTTTCTATTCGGTGGCACTTCAGGGCGCTCCATCAGACTCCATTGTACATGCATTGCTATAATGTTTGCCAGCGTCCTCCGTGTCATTTCACAATCTGCAAAGATGTAATAAAATTTCAAGTGTGATCAAAGTATTATGTTATAATTAAAATTATTCTAAGGATACTTATAGTCTAGCAACTATAAAATTAATCACAAGCTGAGCCATAAATATAACCTTGGGTGCCCATTAATCATGTGCTTCGTAAACTGTGTTATTCACTTTTTAATGCCAAATGTTCATTCATTAACAGGAAAATAACAGTATCATTTATGCATCTAATCAGAGTACTCAGATTTAGTCTTTATTAATTCATCCAGCAACTAGCACTCAGGTATTGTTGGTATCTAATAAGGAGCAGAAGCAGAAGATATTAAGAAGAGGTGGCAACAATACACAGAACAACTGTACAAAAAAAATCTTCATGACCCAGAAAACCATGAAGATGTGATCAGTCATGTAGAGCCAGACACCCTGGAATGCGAAGCCAAGTGGGCCTTAGGAAGCATTACTATGAACAAAGCTAATGGAGGTGATGGAATTCCAGTGGAGCTATTTCAAATCCTAAAAGAGATGCTGTGAAAGTGCTGCACTCAATATGCCAGCAAATGTGGAAAACTCAGCAGTGGCCACAGGACTGGAAAAGGTCAGTTTTCATTCTGGTCCCAAAGAAGGGCAATGCCAAAGAATGTTCAAACTACCACACAATTGCACTCATCTCATATTCTAGCAAAGCAATGCTCAAAATTCTCCAAGCCAGGCTTCACAGTACCTGAAACGAGAACTTCCAGATGTTCAAGCTGGATTTAGAAAAGCCAGAGGAGCCAGAGATCAAACTGCCAACATCTGTTGGATCATCAAAAAAGCAAGAGAATTCCAGAAAGACATCTACTTCTGCTTTATTGATTACACCAAAGCCTTTGACTGTGTGGATCACCACAAACTCTGGAAAATTCTTAAAGAGATGGGAATACCAGACCATATGACCTGCCTCCTGAGAAATCTGTATGCAGGTCAAGAAGCAATAGTAGAACCAGACATGAAACAACATACTGGTTCCAAATTTGGAAAGGAGTATGTCAAGGTTGTATATTGTCACCCTGCTTATTTAACTTATATGCAGAGTACATCATGCAAAATGTCAGGCTGGATGAAGCACAAACTGGAATCAAGATTGCTGGGAGAAATATCAGTAACCTCAGATATGTAGATGACACCACCCTTATGGCAGAAAGTGAAGAGGAATTGAAGAGCTTATTGATGAAGGTGAAAGAGGAGACCAAAAAAATTGGCTTAAAACTCAACATTCAAAAAACAAAGATCATCGCACCTGGTCCCATCACTTCATGGCAAATAGATGGGGAAACAATGGAAGCAGTGACTGACTTTATATTCTTGGACTCCAAAATCACTGCAGATGGTGACTGCAGCCATGAAATTAAAAGATGCTTGCTCCCTGGAAGAAAAGCTATGATCAACCTAGACAGAATATTAAAAAGCAGACATATTACTTTGCCTACAAAGGTCCATCTACTCAGAGCTATGGTTTTTCCAGTAGTCAGATATGGATGTGAGAGTTGGACTATAAAGAAAGCTGAGTGCTGAAGAATTGATGCTTTTGAACTGTGGTGTTGGAAAAGATTCCTGAGAGTCTCTTAGACTGCAAGGAGATCCAACCAGTCCATCCTAAAGGAAATCAGTCCTGAATATACATTGAAAGGACTGATGTTGAAGCTGGAATTCCAATACTTTGGCCACCTGATGGGAAGAACTGACTCATTTCAAAAGACCCTGATGCTGGGGAAGATTGAAGGTGAGAGGAGTAGGGGACAACAGAGAATGAGATGGTTGGATGGCATCATAGACTTGATGGAGTTTGAGCAAGCTCCCAGAGTTGGTGATGGACAGGTAAGCCTGGTGTGCTGCAGTCCATGGGGTCACAAAGCGTCACACCTGACTGAAGGACTGAACTGAAATGAACTGAACTGAATAAAAAGAGATTTGTTTTTGAAACAGAACCCGTAATGTATTTGCTATTTTAAGAGTTAGAAATTTAACTAAGTAATAAGGTCCCCTGCATCACATATTCCAACCAATGAAAGCATTTTCAGGTCTTCTTTTTACATTCATCCAAAAAAGAGCCACTTGAACCAATGCCTAATTAAGAACCTTATTCCCAAATTAGTTTCTTTATTTGAATCCCTCCTTTTGCAGCAGTTATTTAGTGCCACTGATAAAATATAGAAGGTTGATGACTTTTCATCAATCGTTTCCTCTCTTGAAGAGGAAAGCAGGTGTTTCACACCTACACAGGCTGTCACCAAGCCCTGCTGCAAGGGGGTCAGACAGTCTGGAGGTGTATTGCTGAGGCCCGGGCTGGAGACAGAATCAGCCAGGTTTCTGGAGAGCACTCAGTACTCACCCTTGCGCATTCAGTAAAAGCAGCCATATCAGAACACTCTGATATCTGCCATGGGTACACATTCCAGGGCCAAATTTGACCAAGTATCCTGATGAGATCTGGCAATTGCTCGACAGTGTGCAAAGAGTACAGTTGGCAGGAAGGCTCATTCCGTTCATTTGTGCAGCTACAAAAGAGGGAATCCTGCTGTCCATGTGCGAAGCTGGGAACAAGTACAATGCCCAGCTCACAGAACTCTACCCAGATGCCAATGCAAGGTTTGCCATGCATTTTGGATTTCTCTCTCATGACGAAGATGATGCCAACAATGTGACCATCTGTTCCCACAAACAAAATAACATGTTGCATGGATGAAAAGACACCCACGCTGACTGTGGTTGATGGAGAGCCTTTTGTTTTCAGTTCTCAGAGGTATTTTTTTTAGTTGTTCTGCTTTGAATCCAAGAATGGAAAATAACTGGTTTCTCATCTTCATCAATAAGCTATGATTGAAGATTTATTTTATAATTGAAATGCTTATCCACAAAGCAAACTAGGCTATAATTAATTTCTAAATAGCCCAGATTTGTCATAATGGAGCATCCTTTTAGAAAGGCTTGGTAATATCTAGAGGAGACCTGGTAAGATGTGAAGATCTGCTTACTTAGTTAAACCCAAATGTTGTGGAATAAAGATAAATTCTTTATTAGAATGGAAGAAAATAACTGCTGCAAAACGATTGGTCATATAATTGGTACTAGCAGAAAAGTAACAGCAAAGATACATATGCTGTGGATTGAATTAGCAATGGAAGAGGAAGAAGAGGATAATATAACTTATACCCATGTGCCTCTCTAAGAAGTAGTCACTAAAAGTCTCCTAAGGAATATTCTGTTTTACAGATTCTGCCTCTTTTATATTCAGGAGGGCTTTTTCTGAATTCTTTTATTCATTTTTCATGCTCTACTTCAATCCTAATATTCTTTGGGGGACAGGTGTTTCTAGAAATTCATATGTGCACAAAATAACTCATAGCCCTTTTTTGGTCCAGACTCCTTTGATGAGCTCACGTTAACCCTAGTTCCTCTCCATGGGAAAAAAATGCATACACAACATATAGCGTCGAGTTCCAGTCCAGGAATGTACTGGACATCCAGAGCCAGAGGTTATGAACTCTGCTTTAAAATACCATACAGTGATTGCCCCCAATATTTGTAGACATAGGAAAAAGAGTTGGCCATCCGCTTTCTTAGGCAGCAGTACATGGCACAGTGTCAAAGATCTGGAAAATGATTGTGGGAGGTGGATAAAAAGAAATAGAAATATATGACTTGAGCCAAATACATAAGGGAAATTCTTCTCTCTTATTTCTATCTCAAGTTTCTTAGTACAAAATGACATATGGAAAGTGTGTGTTTCCTATCTTCCAGCCGAAATTACTTTAATTCCAAAACAAAGGTAAATAGATGCAAAATGAAAAAAATCATCTTGGAAACTCCCGGAGTCTGTTGTATATTGTGTTAGTCACTCAGTCGTATCTGACTCTTTGCGATCGCATGGACTAGGATCCTAGGATCCCACTCGCTAGGATCCTCTGTCCATGGAATTCTCCACACAAGAATAATGGGGTGGGTTGCTATTCCCGTCTCCAAGGAATCTTCCCGACCCAGGAATCAAACCCTGATCTGGCCACATCACAGGCAGATTTTTTACTGAGTCAGCAGAAATTTTTTGTTTTAATTGCAAGTAATGACTTGAATTTATTCTTTAAACATGTTCCTGAAAAGCTTAGTATATTGAAAACTTTTAGATGGATCATAACAATTTTGATATTAAAGGACTTGTATGGTGAAAACTTTTGTAAAGTAAGCGATCATCTCCTGATTTATCAGTTTTGCAAACCCAAATCTTCAATACTGTGTTGGCTTAAGTTTTAAAATTATAATGTATTATAATAAAATAAGAATCATTATTTGGGCTTTGATTTCAATTTCCAAAACATAGTACATCCAATTAAAAATAAATTAGAAACTGTGAATAGTGAATTAAATTGTATTCATTTTATTTCTTTGCTCCCTCTGTGTTTTCTTTTTTTTTTTTTTTAATTTTATTTTATTTTTAAACTTTACATAACTGTATTAGATTTGCTGTGTTTTCTTTTTATATTAAGCCATTTACTTTCATTAAAATCTTCTCTAAAATTCAAATATTTACCCATGAATTGATTATTCTCTGGGTAAATTACAATTTAAACTATATTAATTGGAAACTGTATTTGTAGGTTTGAATGAAAAAATAAAAATGAATCTAATACATATTAGCTTGCATTGCTTCTTCAGAAAAGTGGTCATAGCTAAAATGATCAAATCAAAAACCATTTTTATCAATAAGCAAAATTAGAATGCAAAATTCTAAATACCAATGACATCCTTTTTGCCTGTTTTATTTTTCTGAATTTTTGATGAATCAATTTCAGCCATAAATTATGAATACTTTAGCAAACTGAAAATGCCTTTTGAATGTTAATTATTTTGAATATTAATCCTTATTAATCTCAGCTTTGCTAATATCAAAAAGAAATTATACCATGTGAAATTTCTGTTGCATAATGCACCACATTTAAGTGTATTTTTTAATCAGTCTGAAAGTTCTGCATGTTATTAATGTCTCCTGAATAATATCCTATTTTGTTCAGAGGAATCTGAGAGGAGGTGTTCTGGAGAAGACCATCCTGAAAAAACAAAAACAAGCATCATCTGCTGTCCAACACAGCTGTATTAAGAGTGGCATATAGTCTTCTATTTATATGTTGTTTCTTTTCCACAGACAAAGTCTCTGAGAAAAATACACATGAAGATAAGACCATAAACCCTGGCTCTCAAAATGCAGCAGCATCAACTGGAGCAAAACCAGAGCAGAAGGAAATGGGGACAGGGAAAGAAGACCCAGTTAGGTAAGAGCTCAATAAAATACCTAACTCGGCACTCTGAACTTCAAACAGCTAGTCCTCAGGACACGACTGAGCGACTTTCACACTTTCCCATCCTCACTTGAGCTGAGCACAGGCCGGGAGGACTACATCAGTCACACGGCACGGGGACCGGGCCAGAGCTATGGGCGGCGTCGGTCTGTCCAGCTCACTGTTCCTTCGCAGCCCGCCACGGCCGCGAACCAGGATCTTTAGGCACCCAGTTGGCCATAGTCCATAGCACACCAACAAAAACATTGTCGTCACATGTCTGAGTCATTAATATCATCTTGCCAACAGCCTACATACTTATGAGACTTGAATTTTTTTAAAGGACTTGCAGAGAATGTATGATTCTTCTCTGAATTCACAAAGAAATAGCTACTTCAATACTGCAAACATTTTATTGTTCCAGAAGACTAGTGTTTCTTTTCATCTGCTAAAGAAAGTGTGATATGATAACCAAGAATAATTACAGAAAGAGATAATCTTTATGCCACTGAAGGAATACAGTTATATAAATACTTCCCACAAAATTACTGGAAATATCACAAAGGAAATGGCAATTTCCATGTGAATCAGCAAATCCACAATAAAACCCAGTTTGAAGCTCCTTAACTTGGCCACCGCTTGGCATGTTATTATGTGTCTGCTGATCCAATTTGAATTGCTTGACTATAGTCAATATAATTGAAATAAGCGTACCCTTCTTATTTAAGAGGCAAGAAGAGCTGTCATTTATAAAAAGGTTAAAAGTACCTTTGCTTCTCCTCCACCCCCTATTCCCACTTCTCTCCCAGCAGCTCTACTGCATTAAACTGTGAGCTGCCAAGAGGTGTTACAATGATAATTTGGGACCCAGTGTATTGAGTTGAACAACAGGCATCAGAAAAAGTGCATTTTCAATAAGCATAGATTTGACTGTATGAGAAAATAAAGTCAAGCTTACTCTACCACACATACAAAAAATAGCTTGACAAAAATTAAACATGACATTTTATTTAGGCAGAGAGAAGATACTTAAACTCTGAAGTAAATATTAGACTCTCAGAACTGGGATAAGTATTTATATTATATCTGTAACGGTTGACATTTATAGACAGTTTACAGTCCTTTTGGTGAGTCACTGTTGTCTTTACTGCAAAGACAAGCAGCCAAGGCACAAAGAGATTAATTAGTTTGCCTCTAGTCATAGGGTCAGCTCCGCCAAGATCAGACAGTGGAAAAGTCAGATCCTGGAGTGGAACTCTCCCTGCCTCCCACCAGTACACTCGCTGCTAATCAACAGCTTAACTTTCTGAACTGATCTCTCTTTCTAGCATTTATTTTAGTATATTTTATTTTTTGTAACAACCAGGATGATAGGTAGTTTTTCAAAGGACTGAAGTGGAAGCCATAACCAACATTTTTCGGGACACATTCTTCTTCACCTAATAGAGTACTTTAACTTTTCTGAAGTATGAAAATGCAGACATTTCAGTTACCCGAAAAATGGGTCATATCTTAAACACACAAAACTCCTGGACATGGCCTTGTCTGTTACCCCAGAGCGTAGTTCCTTCCCCTTCTTCCTATCTCTCTGCTCTAGTCACACCAGTCCCATTTCAGACTCTTGGACTCATGAACTGATTATTCTCTGGAATGTTTGATTATTCATTTTGCAATATGGGCTTCCCAGGTGACTCAGACAGTAAACAATTTACCTGCAATGCCGAAGACCTGGGTTCAATCCCTGGGTCAGGAAGATGCCCTAGAGAAGGGAAGGGCAACCCACTCCAGTCTTCTTGCCTGAAGAATCCCATGGGCAGAGGACCCTGGCGGGCTACATTCCACGGGGTCACAAGGAGTCAGACACGACTGAGTGACTAACACTTTCACTTTGCAATATAAGCAGCAAAATCTCTTGAGAATTACTGACAGACTGAGTAGACCCATGTTAGTTTAAAGCTCTGGCTTTATAGCCAACCACACTTTTCCTCAGGATGGAGGGAGAACCAGTTACATTGAAGGAGCAGCTTAAAAGGATGACTGGAAATTCCAGCGTCACTTTTGACTAATATGACTAGAAATCCTAATTTTAAATCCCGTGGAGGACTTACCAAAGCCTTCCTCTTTTGATTTCACAGGCATCAAGGGTACCACATCTTGAGTCCTAGAGAGCAGAGGTTTTGTACATAACTAGAAAATATCAATGGTAAAATAAATTTCTATTAAAAGTATTATTTCACAACATTCTCAATGAGTAATAATGATTTTGATATCTTCAGTTATTACAAATCAGCAACTTTAAACCTGGGCAAAACCAGGTTTTAAAACCAGGTTTTAAAAAGCTCCTTCTCCTTGAAAAACATTAAGGATTTGATTGATTGCAGGTGCTAAATATAGAAGCTGTGTGAATGACATTCTCACCTTAACTTTTTGAACTTAAAAAAGTTAGATTATTAATAAATAAAACTTAAAGTCAGGTTTTTTATTCTAAGTGCATATATTTTATCCTCTGACCTAAGCCATGGGTTGAATAGGAATTATGTGTCCAAGCTGATCGATTAGTATTGGGGAGAATGCTTGTTGTAGATTTTTTCTGTCTTTGTGTGTAAAGTACACTGTGATATTATTGATTATGCCTTTAGTTTCTGTCACACTTAGCAAAAGATATGCCAGAGGTAGATAACAAGAGAACCAACAGGATATAGATATAAATATATTTTTAACAACAAGATTGTTGTTGTTCAGTCACTCAGTCATGCCCATTTTTTTGTGACCCCATGGACTGCAGCATGCCAGGCTTCCCTGTCCTTCGTCATCTCCTGGAGCTTGCTCAAACTCATGTCCATTGAGTTAGTGATGCCATCCAGCCATCTCATTCTCTGTCATCCCCTTCTCCTCCTGCCTTCAATCTTTCCCAGCATCAGGGGCTTTTCCAGTGAGTCAGTTCTTTGCATCAGGAGGCCAAAGTATTGGAGCTTCAGCTTCAGTATCAGTCCTTCCAATCTATGTTCAGGACTGATTTCCTTTAGGATGGACTGGTTGGATATCCTTGCAGTCCAAGGGACTCTCAGAAGTCTTCTCCAACACCACAGTTCAAAAGCATCAGTTCTTCAATGCTCAGCCTTCTTTATAGTCCAACTCTCACATCCATACATGACTACTGGAAAAACCATAGCTTTGACTAGACGGATCTTTGTTGGCAAAATAATGTCTCTGCTTTTTAATATGCTGTCCAGTTTTGTCATAGCTTTTCTTCCAAGCAGCAAGTGTCTTTTAATCTCATGGCTGCAGTCACCATCTGCAGTGATTTTGGAGCCAAAGAAAAGAAAGTCAGTCATTGTTTCCCCATCTATTTGTCATGAAGTGACGGGCCCTGATGTCATGATGTTCGTTTTCTGAATGTTCAGTTTTAAGCCAGCTTTTTCACTCTCTTCTTTTACCTTCATCAAAAAGCTCTTTAGTTCCTCTTTGCTTTCTGCCATAAGGGTGGTGTCATCTGCATATCTGAGGTTATTGATATCTCTCCCAGCAATCTTGATTCCAGTTTGTGCTTCATCCAGCCCAGCATTTCGCATGATGTACTCTGCATAGAAGTTAAATAAGCAGGGTGACAATATACAGCCTTGACGTCTTCCTTTCCCAATTTGGAACCAGTCTGTTGTTCCATGTCTAATTCTAACTGTTGCTTCTTAACCTGCATACAGGTTTCACAGGAAGCAGTTAAGGTGGTCTGATTTTACCGTCTCTTTAAGAATTGTCCAGTTGGTTGTGATCCACACAGTCAAAGGCTTTAGCATAGTCAATGAAGCAGAAGTAGATGTTTCCTGGAATTCTCTTGCTTTGTCTATGATCCAATGGACACTGGCAATTTGATCTCTGGTTCCTCTGCCCTTTCTAAATTCAGCTTATACACCTGGAAGTTCATGTTCACATACTGTTGAAGCCTGACATGGAGAATTTTGAGCATTACTTTGCTACCATGTGAAATGAGTGCAATAGCGTGGTAGTTTGAACATTCTTTAGCACTGCCCTTCTTTGGGATTAGAATGAAAACAGACCTTTTACAGTCCTGTGTATAAACAAGACTTTATGTATATAAAGAGATTTATTATAAGGAATTGTCTCCGATGATAATGGAGGCTGGGAAGTCCCAACATCGCCAATCAGTGATCTAGAGACCCAGGAGAGCCAATGACATAGTTCAGGTCTAAATCTGAAACTCTCAGGATTGATGGTACAATTCCAGTTCAAAAGCCGGCAAGCTCAAGACCCCAGAAAGCACAAAGAGTCTAAATTCAGGAAGAGCTCTTGCCCCTGCCAGGAGGAGTCCCTCTCACTCATAGGAGGGTCCGCCTGTTTGTTCTGCTCATGCAGGCCCTCAGCTGATTGGACACACAGCTGTGTACTCTGGCTGTGGCTGTGAGGGTGCTTTGAATGACTTTGACATTTGAATGTATAGACTAAGTAAAGCAGAGTGCCGTCTCTAATGTAAGTGGCCCTCATCAGATCAGTTGAGGGCCTGCATGAGTAGAACAAAACAGCTGACCCTCCTGGAATGAGAGACTCTTTCTGGCAGGGACAGGAGCTCTTCCTGCCTTCAGACTCTGTGCCTCCTGGGGTCTTGAGCTTGCCAGCTTTCAAACTGGAATTATGCCATCAATCCTGAGACTTGCAGATTTAGACCTGAACTATGTCATTGGCTCTCCTGGGTCTCTAGGTGGTCCTGGTGGTAAAGAACCCACCTCCCAATGCAGGAGATGTAAGAGGTGCGGATTCGATCCCTGAGAAGATCCTCTGGAGGAGGACTTGGCAATCCACTCCAGTATTTTGCCTGGAGAATCTCATGGACAGAGGAGCCTGGCAGGACATGGTCCATAGAATTGCAAAGAGTTGGCCTTGACTGTCATGACCTGGCTTGCTTGCACAAATACCTGGGACCCTGTGGCTCAGGGTAGGTGACACATACTATTAATTGTCACACCATCTCCATTACTCACATAAAGCAGTTGACACTATACAAGTCCTTGTTTTTCTGATGCTAAAATACGGTCTTTTCTCACCATTTCACAGCCCTCTCCTCTTACCTGCAATGGACTGAATGTTTGTGCTCCTTCAAAATTCACATGCTCAAATTCTAACCCCCAATGTGATAGGGTTAGAAGATTGGGTCTTTAGGAGGTGGACTCCATCATAAATGAAATTCTTGCCCTTATAAAGAGGCCCTTGAGAGCCCTCTTGTCCTCTTTCCACCATGAGAGAATACAAGAATCCTATAAAACAGAAGAGAGCTCTCACCAGGACCCAACTATGCTGGCACAGTGATAGACTTCCAACCTCCAGAACTGTGAGAAATGAATTTCAGTTGTTTATATGCTACTAGTCCATTGTATTTGTTATAGCAACCTAAACTGAGTAAGACATCACCCAACTCTTTAATTTACAGCCTCAGTATGCTTAGACATACACAACAATGACCGTCTTCATTATGCCACAGAAGAGAAATTCTAATGTTAACTACTTACAAAGTTATGCCACATGTTTAAAAAATATTCTCTTTTCTCAAATATAGTTTTGTGAGGATAGAGGAGTATGAATATATGCCAAAGCCAAACTGACATATTATTTATGTCTATTAGCTCTTTATACAAACACAAAAAGGTGAGTAAAGTTTATATTATTATTATAAAGATGTGAATTCATAAAATAAAACCACTACTGTGATCCTGTGATTTTTTTCATCCAACTCCCAAGAAGTTTCTAAATACAGTCTAAAATTAATTTTCTAGCCATAGTAATAATACTTATCTCAGATACATGTCAACCCAGGAAGAGATTTCTTTTCAAGATATCCAAGTATTACATGTCTACCTTTCTGACTCCATTCTGAATCCATTTGTGGTAAACTAGTTTATTTCTTTTTATATTTATTGTTTTTTATATCACTTCAGAATTTTTGTAAACTGTTTAGCCAAGGGGAAAATTTTCTGTGCAAATATTCCCAGAAAAAAAGCAACCAACTCATTATCTTGTCAGATGAATCATTTCGCTTCTAAAAGACATGGGGTTCACCCCTGGAAAGTCCCAGTGATGCTGTTTGTCCATTACTAAGAAAAACAGCTTGTTTCTGGCATTCCATCTCAGCACAGTCTTATTTTTTAATATAAAAAAGTGTATTTTGATGGACGCTAATGAATAGCAAGCAAAAGAAGATGTGTTTTGCCTGGAAATGTCAAATAGCTATGTCTGAAAAGGAGACAAAGTTGAATGCCTGATAGGTTAAGTGGTTAAATGATGAACAAGCAAGTGAGTGAAAAGTTCAATGCCATGACTGGGGTGCACTGCAAGACTGACTTTTACCGTCTGGTGTATGGCTTTTCATCACCACCGCTACCCATCATGCCAAGAAGGAAGGTTATTTCTTTGAATAGTCTTCTGTGTTCATAATAGCAATCAGTCTCTATTTGGGTGGTTTTCAAATAGGCAGTACTTCACAGCAGGAACAATGAGTACAGAATAGAATTCAGAGTCTTATCAGCACTCATAAACACTGATGTTTATTGTCTTGTAGCTAGAAAAGGCAAGAATCACTGCCAGAAAGATACTTAAAAATCCATATGTGACTTTATAATTGCAGTAGAAAAGGAATGTCAGCTATCAAGTTTATAAAATAAAATACAATTGATACTGTAAAAATTTATAAGATTGTAGAAACCATAAAATCAGCTACCCATTTGCTGAGTTTATGAGATGAATAATAAAGAATGATGCACTATTACACTTAGCCCCAATTAAAATTTGCCTCTATGGTAAGCAATACTTTTATAATTAGGCATTGCAAACACTTTTAACAACAGATTGGCAACTCATTAATAATGATTGCTAACTATATTTCTAGCAATATGGCAGACTAAATATTTATATTAATAGAAAACTCTTTGAGGAGAATTTAATCAAATCTACTAGGTAAAATGCAAAACCTACATTTGAAAGCATTCCCCAGCTAGTGAAAAATAAATTCTTCTGATAGAAAGTTTTAGAAACTGGATGTTTGCCTTGAGGATTTTTCGAAACTCTACAACCTAGATCTGAGTTGAAATATATCACTAGTGAAATAAAACCTGGGATTAAACTGGATGCAAAAACAGATTGGAAATTCTTTCATAAAACTAGAATTCCACCAGGTAACCCACCGAAGGGTAAACTATTTCTCAGAGAGAAAAAGCTTGAGAAATACTTGGTCTTTGTCCTGATTTTGAGTGGGAAAAATAGAAGAAATTTAAAATTGGGAAGGGAGGCAGGGGATGGGGAAGAAAAGAGAAAAGAACATGGGAGGAGATGAAAGGAAAAGGAAAAGGGAGAAAATAAAATATTAGCCACAAGTCAGTATTCATATAGGCCTGGAACCAAGATTCTTATACTATCTGTATCCTAAAAAAAATTGAAGCTAAAAAATATTTAAAATAATTAAGTTTAAAAGCCCAGATATCTTCAAAAATCCAACAAAATTTGGAAGATAGTAAACCTTAAAAACACATCTCAAAATATCCTTATTGATAAAAGTCCAATTTTAGTCAAATTTAGTCAAAAATTACTAAACATATGAGGAAATAAATAACTATGAGCAACACTGCAGAAGCAACAAACTGCAGAATCAGACTCTTAAAAACCTACAGAGGATGAAATTATCCAAAATAGTATATTGCATAAAATAAGTATGCTATATATATATATATTAAAAGAAAGAAATGATTGAAAATAAGAAACATCAAACAAGAATTTGTCAAAACTGACAAGGTATTTTTGCAAATTAACTGAGAAAAACATCTAGAAACAAAAAATATAACCTCTAAAATTAGAAAGTTAGTGAGCTAGACCACAGATTAGAGAGTTGAAGAGCTAGCAAAGTGGATGACAAATCGGAAGAAATCACCCAGACTTCCACCAGAAAAAAAAGGATAAAAGCTATGAGAGCTAGATTAAAATTAACTGTGGAGGCAAGCATGAAAAGATAAAAAATGCATATAATCAGAATTCCAAAAAAATAATAAATAGAATGGTGGAGAATAAATATTCAAAGAGATATTCAAAGAGATTTTATTCCAATCCCAAAGAAAGTGAAAGAAAGTGAAGTCACTCAGTCATGTCCAACTCTTTGTGATCCCATGGACTGTAGTCTACCAGGCTTCTCTGTCCATGGGATTTTCCAGGCAAGAGTACTGGAGTGGGTTGCCATTTCCTTGAAAGGCAATGCCAAAGAATGTTCAAATTACCATACAATTCCACTCATTTCACATTCTAACAATATGCTCAAAATCCTTCAAGCTAGGCTTCAGTATACATGAACCAAGAACTTCCAGATGTACAAGCTGGATTTAGAAAAGGCAGAGGAACCAGAGATCAAATTGCCAACATCCACTGGATCACAGAAAAAAACAAAGGAATTCCAAAAAAAATCTACCTCTGCTTCATTGACTATTCCAGCCTTTGACTTTATGAATCACAACAAATGTGGAAAATTCTTAAAGATATGGAAATACCAGGCCACCTTACCTGTCGTCTGAGAAACCTATATGTGGGTCAATAAACAACAGTTAGAACTGGATATGGAAGTGACTAGTTCCCAATTGGTAATGGAGTACAACAAGGCTGTATATTGTCACCCTCCTTTGTCCATGGGATTCTCCAAGTAAGAGTACTGGAATGGGTTGCCATTCCCTTCTCCAGGGGATCTTCCAGACCCAGAGATCAAATCCCAGTCTCCTGCATTGCAGGCAGATTCTTTACTGTCTGAGCCACCAGGGAAGTCAGAATGTACATGCAGAGTACATCATGTGAAATGCCATGCTTGATGACTCACGAGCTAGAATCAAGATTCCCGGAAGTAATATCAACAACCTCAGATATGCAGATGATACCACTTTAATGGTAGAAAGTGAGGAGGAACTAAAGAGCCTCTTGATGAAGGTGAAAGAAGAGAGTGGAAAAGCTGGCTTAAAACTTAACATTCAAAAAGCAAAGATTATGGCATCTGGCCCCATCACTTCATGGCAAATAGATGCAGAAAAAGTGGAAGCAGTTACAGGTTTTATCTTTTTGGCCTCCAAAGTCATTGTGGATGGCGACTGCAGTTATGGAATTAAAAGACACTTGTTCCTTTGGAAGAAAAGCTATAACAAGCCTAGACAACATATTAAAAAGCAGAGACATCACTTTGCCAACAAAGATCCATATACGCTATCATTTTTCCAGTGGTCGGGTACAGATGTGAGAGTTGGACTATAAAGAAGATTGAGCACTGAAGAATTGATGCTTTTGAACTGTGGTTCTGGAGAAGACTGTTGAGAGTCCTTTGGACTGCAAGGAGATCAAACCAGTCCATCCTAAAGGAAATCAGCCCTGAATATTCACTGGAAGGACTGATGCTGAAGCTGAAGCTCCAATACTCTGGCCACCTGATGCCAACAGCTGACTCACTGGAAAAGACCCTGATGCTGGGAAAGTTTGAGGGCAGGAGGAGAAGGGGACGACAGAGGATGAGATGGTTGGATGGCATCACTGACTCAAATATCATGAGACTGAGCAAATTCAGGGTATAGTGAAGGACAGGGATGCCTGGCGTGCTGCAGTTCATGGGGTCACAAAGAGTCAGACACGACTTAGATACTGAACAGCAACAAACCCTAAATATATTCTGCTGCTGCGGCTGCCAAGTCGCTTCAGTCGTGTCCGACTCTGTGCGGCCCCATGGACTGCAGCCTACCAGGCTTCTCTGTCCATGGGATTCTCCAGGCAAGAACACTGGAGTGGGTTGCCATTTCCTTCTCCAATGCATGAAAATGAAAAGTGAAAGTGAAGTCACTCAGTTGTGTCTGACTCTTAGCGTCCCCATGGACTGCAGCCTACCAGGCTCCTCCATCCATGGGATTTTCCGGGCAACAGTACTGGAGTGGGGTGCCATTGCCTTCTCCAAATATATTCTAGTAAAACTTAAAAGTACAAAAGATTAAAAAAAAAAAGGTATTTTAATTAAAAAATACAGGCCACATAAAATAGGAAAAATAAACTAATATCTGACTTAACTGTAACAGTGGAAACTAGTAGACAGGAGAATAACATTATCATGATTCTAAAAGTAATAGTCTAAGGTTGTCTACCTGGTGAAATTATTATTCAAAAATTAGCATAAAACTGAGATACTTTCAGTCAAGCAAAAAGAAGAGAGCTTAGAAATGTTTTAATGTATACTTTAGGGAAAAAAAAAAACTATCTGAGGAGGAAATATTCACACAGGGGTAGTCAGGGATCAGACAAGAAAAAGAATTTATTGTAAATATTTCAATAAAAATACCAATTATTCATTTAATTAATAAATAGTTAATTTAAAATTAATTTATTATACTTGATTCTACATGATTATTCTAAATATTATACAAAGAATTCTGCAGTTTGAGAATTGTTGTAAGAGGTAGGAGAGCTGCCTGTAAGTTCAAGGGTGGAAATTGCAATCCAGAAATTAGCTGCCAAAGCCACAGCTGCACCTTAATTTCAAAGCTGGATACTGGCAGTAGAATATAGATTCTGAAGAAGGCTTAAGAAGATCTGCTGATTCTGAGGAAATATGCTCTGGTCTCCTGCCAGATGACAACTTCCTTTTAACTTTCAAATTGCCTACAAAAAGCCTCTCATTGGTGGAATGTAACTCAGAACCCTTCTGGCAGAGGAGTCTTAAAAATAAGGTTCCCAGGCCTTTAGACACTGCAATAACAAGCAAGAGTCAGAAATGCTGCTGATTGCAAACAGACAGTTCAGCACAGAGATTCGATAACAAACGAATGAAGGAAAACATGTGGACAAACGGAGATCAACACTGACACCATGAAATAATTACGGAAGTGAAAGTGTCAGTTGCTCAGCCGTGTCCAATGCTTTGCGACCCCATGGACGGTAGCCCGCCAGGCTCCTCCATCCATGGAATTCTCCAGGCAAGAATACCGGAGTGGGTTGCCATGCCCTTCTCCAAGGGATCTTCCCAACCCAGGGATCAAACCTGGGTCTCCTGCCCTGCAGGCGCATTCTTTACCATCTGAATCACCAGCAAAATAATTATAATAATGTCTAAACTGAAGGTAAAAAATGAGATAGAACTGAACTATTCCCTCTATAGTAAGGTGATTACATACAAAGAATTAAGAATTCGATCAATTTTAGAACTTCCTAATGAAACACTCATGTTAAAATATATTTGAAAAACACTAATTTAATTAAAACATACACTAAATCTATATGATTTTAATATTATAAGATGATAGACAAGAGACAGAGGGAACACTGAGTAATTACGTCAATTACAAATGAAATTAATGATTCCAGCTCCTTGATGGCTGAGTTTAAAATATACATTTTTGTTTATTAATAGTTTTTAAAAATTCATTAGGTATATGGTATAGTTGAACAACACAACTGACAAATTAAACATAAAAGAAATTTAGAGAACCCTTATATCCATTAACTGAAGGATAAACGGTTAATTCAAGCTTAAATAGAACATTACAAAAATTCACAATATACTGCCGAGGTACGCTATAAAATCTCCCAGGAGCTCCTTAAAAATACAAATATCTGTGTGCTACTCCCAATGATACTGATTTTACTGGTCTGGAGTGGGTCTTTAACATGTCTAAAAACCTCCTCAGGTAATTCCACCATCCATCCAGAGCAAAGAACCATTTCACTAGGAGTGACCACTTCTCAAGTCTAGACTTACCATGAGTCTTAAATTTTAAAGATTTCACATTGAATATATTTCTAACTACTATGCAGTAAAGTTAGAAGTTAATTTTTAAGAAACTAAAATTTTGAAAAAATGTCATAATAAAAGAAATTTAAAACAAACTTTTAAGTGACCCTTGGGTCAACAAATACATCATGAGTGAAACTAGAAAACATGTAGAAAGGAACAACAATGAAAATATCCCACACCAAACTTACAGAATAATAAAGATACTATCCCCAATGGATCAGATGGTAAAGAATCAACCTTCAATGCAGGAGACACAGGAGACACAAGTTTCATCCCTGAGTCAGGAAGATCTCCTGGAAAAGGAAATGGAAACCCACTCCAGTATTCTTGCCTGAAAAATCCCATGGACAGAGAAGCCTGGAGGACTATAGTCCAAAGGATCACAAAGAGTTGAATACAACTGAGCAGCAAACACACACAGACACACACTCCACAAGTTGTTATTTAGTTGCTAAATCATGTCCAACTATTTTATGACCACCAGGCTTCCCTGTCTATGAGATTATCCTGGCAAGACTAGTGGAATGGGTTGCCATTTCCTTCTCCAGTGGATCTTCCTGACTCAGGGATCCAACCAACATCTGCTGGCAGGTGAATTTGTTACCACAGAGCCACCAGGTAATTAGCATAGAGTAAAACCATTATGTCATGTAATCCCAGAAGTAAAACAATAATTCTGACACTCAATATGGTGCAATTTAAAACTCCATCTTGATCTCAAATAAAGTAATTATTAGTATATATATTATGTATACATTATTCATATCAACATTCAGAAAACCAAGATCATGGCATCCGGTCCCATCACTTCATGGCAAATAGATGGGGAAACAGTGGAAACAGTGGTTGACTTTATTTTTCTGGGCTCCAAAATCACTACAGATGATGACTGCAGCCATGAAATTAAAAGACGCTTACTCCTTGGAAGAAAAGTTATGACCAACCTAGACAGCATATTCAAAAGCAGAGACATTATTTTGCCAACAAAGGTCCGTCTAGTCAAGGCTATGATTTTTCCAGTAGTCATGTATGGATGTGAGTGTTAGAATATAAAGAAAGCTGAGCGCCAAAGAATTGATGCTTTTGAACTGTGGTGTTGGAGAAGACTCTTGAGAGTCCCTTGGACTGCAAGGAGATCCAATCAGTCCATCCTAAAAGAAATCAGTCCTGAGTACTCATTGGAAGGACTGATGTTGAAGCTGAAACTCCAATACTTTGGCCATCTGATGTGAAGAACTGACTCACTTGAAAAGATCCTGATGCTGGGAAAGACTGAAGGCAGGAAGAGAAGGGGACGACAGAGGGTGAGATGGTTGGATGGCATCACCGACTTGATGAACATGAGTGTGAGTAAACGCCAAGAGCTGGTGATGGACGGGAGGCCTGGCGTGCTGCAGTCCATGGGGTCACAAAGAGTCAGACACGACTGAGTGACTGAACTGAACTGATTCATATACATATACATATAATAAATGTGTATGTGTGTACTAAGTCGCTTCAGTCATGTCCAACTCTTTGCAGCCCTATGGACTGTAGCCCACTAGGCTTCTCTGTCCATGGGATTCTCAGGCAAGAATACTGAAGTGGGTTGCCATTTCCTTCTCCAAATAAATGTGTATATTTGGTGACATATTACCTGCTAGAGTCTACATCTGTGCTTTCTACTCTTAAAATACATTAATACTGCTGCCAGAAATTAGATGCGACATGTGAAGATGGAACAGACCAGTATCAGAAACAGCAAGAGCGATGTACTGGTAGGAAGTCAGACATGAGTCAGCACACAAAAGACAAATTTAAGAACATGCATAGTTGTCTTGAGAGAGGTACAAGCCTACAGACATGGTTTGTGGTCCTATTTTAATCACTTCAGTCTTTATCATGGATTAATATCACTCATTATCAGGCAAATCAGCTGCCTGTTGCCATAGAAAACCAGAGCAGACAGAACTTGTGTCTACCTTCTTTTTTTATTTGCCTTAAAACTAAGGAAATTAGACAAATTTTGTAATAATTTTTTCACCAAAATTATGATTTAAAAAAAAATGAGTCTTCTTACTTACTTGGTACAGTGAAGGAAAACATAGGATAATTAATGGATTGATTGAAAGCTTTTTAAAAATTATGCAAGTGGACAAATTCAGATTACTACGAGGCAGGAGAATAGTACCCATGAATGAAGCAGAGAATATGGAAACAAAGGAGTGAGCAGGGTGGTAAGAGACAAGAGGAGGGGACACTGAAGTGAACTTGAGTGTACCCAAGTGCTCTTCCTTTCCACAAAGAGACAATCAAGCTGAGTGCTGCCATATGGAAAAGTGAGGCCAATGTTGTGAATATCATCTGACTTTTTCAAAAAGAGCCCAAAATGAATACTACCAAAATAAATTGAAATTATGTTCAACTACGGGCCAAACAGAACACAGCTACCATCTCTGCTTTAAAAGGGTAGGCAAGTTCTAAACAAGTTCACTGTTAAAAAATATAATTCCACTATAAAGTTAGAGATGTGGTCCACAGGGAAAACATTCATTAATGCTGTTCCCAATGTGAAGCCCATAGAGAAGACAGAATCAAAGTGGTAAGAACATTTTGTGGATTAAAATTAATAAATTTGTGTGTTTCCTTTCAGTATTCTTTTGCTATTTTTAGGATTTGGATTTATATAGTAGTATTTTTAGATATTGTATTTCAGATATTTTGGATATCTTTTGTCTGACATTATTTAATAAGCAGTCTTCCACGTGAATAGCATGTTTTTGTAGCCAAACACATTCTCTTAAATGCGTTTGTAATAGTCCAAATGTGCATCAATAGCAAGGGTCTAGAAAAAAGGTTTTGTTGATTTATTTGAAAGTTCATTGACTGATGGAAGTTGGAAGACCTGGTAAAAACAGGTAAAATGGAAGCTCCCTAATGTGAGAGAGTAACTAGATGACTCATCGAGTTTTTTAAAATCTTTATCTCCTTGGGAAGAAGAAAATGATGGATCTGCCAAGGACTGGCATTAGTAGGAGACAAGAAAATGCTAAGACCAAGGTCTAGAGATGGGAAGGGAGTGCCTCCCTACCTGGTCACAGCAGCAGACAAAAGAGAGGAATGACCCGAGAAAGAGAAAACAGAGATTTCAGTCACGGGGAGCAGAAAAATTGGCAGTGACTTGCAGCAGCCAGAGTCTCAAAAAGCAGCAAAAATGCTATACAGATAAGCCGAGGGAGCAGCCCCATAAGCAACCTAAAAGATAAGTAAGTTAGCCTGTGGGGGTCAGGATGGGAAATGGAGGCTATCAGAGACTCCTATACTTTTTTCCTACCTTTTTGAGCAAGGAAGGGACTTGAATGTTTCAGCAAGTCAGCAAAGGTGAGCAGAATTACTTAGCTGTTAGAGTGGGGCAGTTATCAGAGGGGTTGACGATTTTATCTCAGATGTTTGGCGCAGGGTCTGGCACCTAACTATATGCAGAGGAGCTTGACGGGCTACAGTCCAAGAGATCGCAAAGAGTCGGACATGACTGAGCGACTAACACTTTCATAGGCACTTAGAGATAATTGCTTTGTGAATAAGACATCATGCATTTAGTCTACTCCAAGTAGATTTCCAGAAATCTAAATCTAAAAAAAAAAAGAAAGAAAAAAAGTGAAAGTGTTAGTTGCTCAGTCGTATCTGACTCTTTGTAACCCCTTGAACTGTACCTTTGTCCATGGAATTCTCCAGGCCTAGAGAGGGTAGCCATTCCCTTCTCCAGCAGATCTTCCCAGCCTAGGGATCAAACCTGGGTCTCCTGCAATATAGGCAGATAGATTCCTTACCGTCTGAGCCACCAGGGAAGCCCAGAAATCACAAAGTCAACCATGTGCATGGCATGCTAAGTTGTTTCAGTCGTGTCCCACTCTTGGCGACCCCGTGGACCATAACCCACCAGACTCCTCTGTCCATGGGATTCTCCAGGCAAGAATACTGGAGTAGGTTGCCATGCTCTCCTCCAGTGGATCTTCCCAGCCCAGGGATTAAACCTGTGTCTCTTACCCACCTGCATTGGCAGGTGGGTTCTTTACCACTAGTGCCACCTGGGAAGCCCAAAATGAACCATAAAACGTATTTTTAAAGATACTGATGGAAATTTTATGAATACATATAATATGAAACACTGTCAGATTTTATTTTTTGGGGCTCCAAAATCACTACAGATGGTGACTACAGCCATGAAATTAAAAGACACTTACTCCTTGGAAGAAAAGTTATGACCAACCTAGATAGCATATTGAAAAGCAGAGACATTACTTTGCCAACAAAGGTCTGTCTAGTCAAGGCTATGGTTTTTCCTGTGGTCATGTATGTATGTGAGAGTTGGACTGTGAAGAAAGCTGAGCGCTGAAGAATTGATGCTTTTGAACTGTGGTGTTGGAGAAGACTCTTGAGAGTCCCTTAGACTGCAAGGAGATCCAACCAGTCCATTCTAAAGGAGATCGGCCCTGGGTGTTCTTTGGAAGGAATGATGCTAAAGCTGAAACTCCAGTACTTTGACCACCTCATGGGAAGAGATGACTCATTGGAAAAGACTCTGATGCTGGGAGGGATTGGGGGCAGGAGGAAAAGGGGACAACAGAGGATGAGATGGCTGGATGGCATCATCAACTCGATGGACGTGGGTCTGAGTGAACTCCAGGAGTTGGTGATGGACAGGGAGGCCTGGTGTGCTGCGATTCATGGGGTCACAGAGAGTCGCACACGACTGAGTGACTGAACGGAACTGAACTGAAGGCTTAAATACTGTTGTCATTTTAAGTATAGGAATCTTTTCAACTATGGCTATTTTCACCAGTCATGATATGTCTCAACAGTTTTTCTTTTATGCAGCAGGTAATGTTTTCATTTATTGTTACTGTCTTCCAGCATCCCATTGTATCTGGTCAATTTGTTATGTAATGTGGTGAGACAAATCTGAAAGCTTAAATCTCTAGTAATCTTACACCAATAAAAGGTTCTAGGGTTAGTAGTTCAGTTATGTGTAGCTCTTTGCAACCCCATGGACTGTAGCCTGCCAGGCTCCTCTGTCCGTGGAGTTCTTCAGGCCAGAATACTGGAGTGGGTAGCCATTCCCTTCTCCAGGGATCTTCCCACCCCAGGGATCAAACCCAGGTCTCCTGCACTGCAGGCAGATTCTTTACCAGCTGAGCCACAAGGGAAGCCCATACCAATAAACATTCACCCTATTTCTGTTGAGATAAGAGATAGTCTCTCAACCAGTTTATGCGCCAACCACCAGCTAGGTAATTCACTTCCACCTAGCCTGCTGGTTCATTTCATTCTAAGTGTCCACATGCAATTGTTCACCAGAGGTCTTATCTGGGCATCCAGCTCACAAGAGGCATGTCTGAGCCCAGCGAAGCCCTGGCCGTGCAAGACATTGATAGACAGTAGAGAAAGAGCTACACAGAAAGGAAAAAGCAGCACAGGGGCAAGTGAACAACACAGGAGCAACCAGGAGAGACGCTCCACACGCATCCATCATCCAGTGTAACACATGTCTAGGTCGGGACCCTTTTAATCAGTCTTTGCTCCTATTACAGTGGATGGGCTGAGCACACCGTGTCTCAAGGTGACTCCTTCAGGCGTGCTCCCCCCCGCCACCTACTCAGGACATCATGCTGGCAGTGTTCCCTTTCTCTCCTGAAACATCTAATCTCTCCTTTCCCTGCTGGATCACTTCTGTACATTTCTATAAGCATATAATCATGTTGCAGCATTTCTCACATTTAAACAACAGCAACGGAATGCCTCCTTTAATTCCAAATGACCATCAGCTATTGTCCTATTTGTCTGCTCCTCCTTAAAGTCAGTCTCCTCAAACCAATGACCTATATTCACGTTTTCTACTTCCCATCCTGTCCTGTCTTCCTGAATCTGTTTCAACCAGGATTTTATTCCTTCATTCCACTAGGGTTTTTTTCTACTTTTAGGGATGTTTTTACTGGTTTTGTCCATTTTTATCAAAGTCAAGAATGCCCCCTACATTCCCGGAGCCAATGGGCAGGCTCACTTTTGTTCCTTTCTGCTCATCAACAGCAGCCCAGAGTTGACCTCTCTCTTTTCCTTGAAACACTCCCTTC
Source organism: Bubalus bubalis (assembly GCF_019923935.1). Classification (NCBI taxonomy): domain Eukaryota; kingdom Metazoa; phylum Chordata; class Mammalia; order Artiodactyla; family Bovidae; genus Bubalus; species Bubalus bubalis. The sequence continues at coordinate 6,293,187 of NC_059171.1, read as the reverse complement.
ATCCCAGATGACTCGCTCTGACTGATGCCCGACCTCCCTGGACATTCTCACCACTGTTCATTGGTGATTAGGGTCTCCCTAAACTTGGAAGTCCCCAAGCATGATCTGCAGACCCCTCCTCTGCCCTTACTAAATTCTTTGAGTGTATTATTTTATCTGGTTCTATGGTTTTAACCAACACTGATACCCTCATGAGTCCTGAATTTGTATCTCCAATCTGTCTCTCTCCCTGAGACCTCGGTTTCACATACCAATTACCTACTTAATATCTCCACTATGGTGTCTATTAGACATGTCCAAAACCAACTCTTAATTTCCCTGTCTTCCTGCAAATCTTTTCCTCTTACAGTCTTCCCCTTCTCGGTACAAGGCACCTTCATTCTTCCCTTTTCTCAAGCCAAAAAATCACCGTATTTTTTCTCTCATAAAGTCCAGCCAAGGCAATAACAACTTCTGTTGGCTCTTCCTTTGGGACCTGGTCAGAATCTTGCCACATCTCAGCATCCCACCTATAGCTGTTGCAATATCATCCTAACCATCACTGACTTGCACTATTCGTCCCTGTAATCTATGTTCAACAGAAAGCCTGACCGATCGAGTTGAAATGCAAATCACCCCTTTCTCCTCCAGACTCTCCAGCGGCTTCTCGTTTCATTCAGAGTGAAAGCTGTCCTCACGATGGCCCAGAAGTCCCTACATTCCCTGTCCCCAAACCTCACCCCCGCTTCTCTGCCCTTAGCCCCCAGCACCTTCACTGCCTCACTCTGACCCAGCCATGCTGGAACAGGCTTCCCTCACATCTCTGTAATTCCTCCCTCACTGTTTTCCAAGTCTTAGCTCAAATGTCACCTCATTCATTGAAGGGACCTTCCCTGGCTACCTGATAGGAAATGGCAGTCCCTTTCACTTCTCCCATGCCCTTACCCTGACTTGTTTTGCTTTGTAGCATTTATCATCACCTCACATACTCTGTATTTTTTAAATGTCTATATTGTCAGTCTCTCCCTTCTAGAAAGTAAGATACCTGAGGGAAGGATTTCATTAAGCTTATTTCCAAATTCCTGTATACTCAATGTCCAGAAGACTCCTGGCATATAGTAGGCCTATGATAAACCAATGAATGACTAATTGAATGAGATCCCCAAATTATATAATTCTGGAGGGATAATAATGTTTTCCCCATAAATATTTACTTCATTCGGAAATGTAAACCATTGCCAAGTTGATTTCTCTTAAGCAACTGAACATTTTCCTCCATTAATATATTTGGTCAAGCTCCATGTCTGATTTCACAACATTTTTATCACAAAATACCATCAAGTCTTTTCCAATGACTCAGAGCAAATTCACGGTTTAATGTGCTTTTAAGCTATTTGGGGTCAAAAACAAAATTGGACTCATGCTTTAACTGCTTCCACAAGTATAAGCGGGAGCTATGCATCTGATTTCCTCTCTACAATTGTTGATTTCAACTGCAATCGTTATAATGACTCGTGTGACTCAGGTCTGGAGAAAGCGCTATAATCAGGAGGTGACTGCTTTCAATATTCACCTCCAGAGTCTAGGATATGAGTTAAGACTCCAGTGAAAGGAAAACAGTGGTTACAGTCTGGACTTCAGTAGGCATCTGTCCACGTAACAAAAGCACCAAGCTATCGGACAGAGGAGGTTTCCTGCTCAGGGCAAAGCTAATTAGAGAAAGGCAAAGCGAACCAGAGAGAAGTATGGTGGCCACATGCTTGAAGAGCTCTCAAGGCTGTTGCACTTTTCCCCACTTGGAGCTCAACATGGTGTTTTCCCCGCACTAATGAGCAATGCATTTACTCTCATGTTTTTAAAATTAGAATCAGAGGGTTTTTTTTTTTTTAAAGTAATGAATGTTTTGCTTAAACTGTACCAACATGTGTTTTGAAAGGAACTGGAAATGTAACATATGGTTCACGTAGATGGAAATAGGCCTTGTTGAGACATTAATCTGAGGGGAAGAGGGGCTGTTTGCCTAGCCATCCCCCCCGGCACAGCAATCTCTACTCAATCATCAACGATTCTCCTTAGATCGGATATTTGGTTTTAATGGAACCTGACAAAATACTTCACCCTCAACTTTTAAAGACAATTTTGAAAAGACTAACTGAGGAATGTAAACTACAATATGGAAGAAACTGTGTTCTGATTAACAGGCAATTTATACAAGCAACTACCATTAAATTACCATACTTAGCTCACTCCTGATAGAGGGCCTCAATAAAGAAAGTTCTGAAATCAACAACCCTTGCTCATCAATAACTCGGTGAAAAATTTAACCAGGTGTAATAAGTTTCTGTCTTGGTCTCTTCAGATCAGCATCTGGGCCAACACCATTGTTATTATTGTTCAATTGCTCAGATGTGTCTAACTCTTTGCAACCCCATGGACTGCAGCACGCCAGGCCTCCCTGTCCTTCACCAGTTCCTGGAGCTTATTTAAACTCATGTCCATCCAGTCAGTGATGCCATCCAGCCATCTCATCCTCTGTCGTCCCCTTCTGGTCTTGCTTTCAACCCTTCCCAACATCAGGGTCTTTTTCAATGAGTCAGCTCTTCACATCAGGTGGTCAAAGTATTGGAGTTTCAGCTTCAGCATCAGTCCTTCCAATGAATATTCAGGACTGATTTCCTTTAGGATGGACTGGTTGGATCTCCTTGCAGTACAAGGGACTCTCAAGAGTCTTCTCCAACACCACAATTCAAAAGCATCAATTCTTCGGCGCTCAGCTTTCTTTATAGTCCATCTATCACATCCATACATGACCACTGGAAAAACCATAGCCTTGACTAGACAGACCTTTGTTGACCAAGTAATGTCTCTGCTTTTGAATATGCTGTCTAGGTTTGTCATAGCTTTTCTTCCAAGGACCAAGCGTCTTTTAATTTCATGGCTACAGTCACCATCTGCAGTGATTTTGGAGCCCAAGAAAAGAAAGTCTCTCACTGTTTCTATTGTTTCCCCATCTATTTGCCATGAAGTGATGGAACTGGACGTCATGATCTTAGTTTTTTGAATGTTGAGTTTTAAGCCAGCTTTTTCCGTCTCCTCTTTCACCTTCATCAAGAGGCTCTTTAGTTCCTTGGGATCAGCTCCCTGAACTGGGGCAAACATAAATTTAGCAGGCCTAGTAATGAAGCATCTCACCGCCCACTGCAGGCTAAGCCTCTGGTGCCATTTATAAACCATCAGCAGCAGTATCCCAGAAGCTCAGGCTCTAGGTTTTCTCTGGATCCACATATGCTCATGTCAGGTATGTCCTTGTATTTGGATTTGATGCTCTCTTCTGCTTGCAACCAGAGGAGGTTTTCCACTTTTAAGGGCTCATGTGATTAGACTGCTGCTGCTGCTGCTGCTAAGTCACTTCAGTCGTGTCCGACTCTGTGCAACCTCATAGATAGCAGCCCACCAGGCTTCCCCATCCCTGGGATTCTCCAGGCAAGAACACTGGAGTGGGTTGCCATTTCCTTCTCCAATGCGTGAAAAGTGAAAAGTGAAAGTGAAGTCGCTCAGTCATGCCCGACTCTTAGCGACCCCACAGACTGCAGCCTACCAGGCTCCTCCATCCATGGGATTTTCCAGGCAAGAGTACTGGAGTGGGGTGCCATTGTCTTCTCCAGTGATTAGACTGGGCCCACCCAAATAATCTCCCATTTTAAAGTCTATAAACTGCAAAGTTCCTTTTGCCACTAACAAGAATTTCCCAGGTTCCAGAGATGAGAGCGTGGACATCTTTGGAAGGGTCACCTTTTCTTTTATTCAAGTTTACAGGCCCAAGCATAATTTTGACAGGTAAATACAGTAAAAGACTGAGCAAAAATTAAACAATGACAATGAAAAGTTTCCAAGACTTGAGTTTTAATTGGCCAAAGAAAAAAGCTGCCTACTCACTGACAGAAATACATATGAGAATTCCACTCAAAATGAAATACTGGCAAACAGCTTCAGAAGATAATTAGAATTCCTAGGCAATTTCCTTCTTCCAAGATGCTTTTTGAGAGGTGTGGGGAGGGGTTTATCATCTCTGGATAGCTTTAAATACTTAGACATGGGCTAATTTAAATTACAGATCTAATTTTAACTCTAATCTGTCCTTAATGTAGCTGCTGATACATTTCCAGTTCCTGGTATGCTAATGACCCCTGAATGAAGGAGATCAACTACCCTCTGTCATTTGCTCATATAGATGATCCCCCAGGTTTAAAAAAAAAAAAAAATAGATGGTGCTTTGGAAGTCCTAATGCATTTTTTCATTGTAACAATGTTAAAAGCAACAGATGCCAAGGTAGATCTATAGAATTCAATTTAGATTATAATTTCCTTAAGACCAGTGCTATTTGAAAAGACTGTAGAGCTAACTGTGAGAAACTGTATTCCAAGTTTCAGCTTGGAACTCATCAGTGCTACAGTGCCCTGCACACAGAGCTTCTGTCTCAACTCCCGAGGTGGATCAAGCCACCGAGAGCAGAGGTCCCCAGCCCCCAGGCCGCAGACTGGTACCAGTCCATGGTCCATTAGGCAAGGGGCTGCACAGCAGGAGGTGAGCAAAGCTTCCTTCGTCTGTATTGACAGCCGCTCCCTGTCGCTCGCCTTATGGCCTGAGCTCTCTGCCTCTTATCAGAGCAGCGGTTGCATTAGATTCTTGCAGGAGCAAGAACCCTGACTCTAAAGATGGAATATCTGAGATGGCCACAAAATAACGTGCACAATAAATGTAATTCACTTGAATCACCCCCACACCATCCTCCCCCCTGGTCCATGGAAAAACTCTCTTCCATGAAACCGATCCCTGGCGCCAGAAAGACTGGGGACCTCTGACCTAGAAAGTAGCCTCTGATGTGGTTCCAAAGCCCAGGCAGAAAGTCCTTCAGAGCACCGTCGGCAAGAAAATGGCGAAAGCAACAAGGGTTTTGGCTTTCGGGAGTGAGGCAGAACTTCCCACCCAGGCAGCCTCAAATGTCTAATTTCTAGGGACTCACACGTTCCTTGTTTCCAGTGCTTGATGGCGACGTTTTCAGCATCCCTGGTTTACAATATAGGAAAATGTAACTCGACGGATCTCTCTTCCCCTCTATCTGCATCATTAAAGCACAGTCCTTTAGTAAATTTACAGTCAGTTTTGACTGCTAGGAACAGTGGATGTGTGACTCTGGGCGACCCCATGGACTATAACCCACCAGGCTCTTCTGTCCATGGGCTTTTCCAGGCAAGAGTACTAGAGTGGGTCACATTACCCTCCTCCAGAGGATCTTCCTGACCCAGGGATCAAAACAGGGTCTGTGGCATTGCAGGCAGATTCTTTACCCTCTGATCCACCAGGGAAGTCCCTGGGGACAATAAGAAATATCAGTTTGTATGGCATATATTCTTTTATATAATAATTTTACACATTGCCACTAGGAAATCTGATAAATAGCACATAATGAAAGTAAAAACCATTCATGATCTCAATAGTTGGATATAATACCCGTTATAATAGTCCTTGTTGAAAAGTACAAATGAAAGAATGATTGGATGAACAAGTTCACAGTGTAAGACCAAAAGGAGGTTTGACTCGCTTGTACAAGCTCCGTGGCAGTCTGCGATAGTCTGCCTAGCCCTGGCTCCTACTGTGCTGTGGACTGCTGAACCAAATCATGGATTAACTTAAGAAAAAGAGGCACAGCGCCAATCAGTCACAGCAAAGCTTGAACTTTGCTCAGAACTGCCTGTGAGCAGCGTCAGGGCTTGCGCCCGTAACGTGCATCTGCACTGCCCCCTAGTGCCCACCCATCGGATGTGACGCAGCGACCGGCGTTATCGGACTAACCACAAAGCTGAACGCAGATCAAAGGAAAGCAGTGGCTACCGGGAAGAAGGAAATGATAGAAAAGAAATCAGATCGCGTGCACTCAGCAAACTTCTATTATGGAAAAATAAATTATCAAAAAGCTCGCCTTTTCTCCTCCTCCCCACCCCAGCCCCACCCCCCTCTCTCTTTACCAATACAATACACGTGCTGTTTTTCATTCTGGCCATGTCTGTGGGTGGAATGAAAAGGATCCTGCGATAAAGCTGTGAATTAAAACTTAAATATTATTTATTAATATTTGGATGTAGCTGAAGGATTAAGTAGCCTTGTTCAAAACAGAAATCTGATTGATAGAAAAAGAATAGTATATTAATGGAGAATGAAGATGACATCATAAATCACACAAAAAATGAAAGACTATTCAAAGAATAATGCTGGGTGGTGAGCTAGTTTTAAGAAAGGGAGTTAGGTCTTCACATAAGTCCAAAGAGCCAAGTAGATTTCAGATGTGTAAAATTTAAACCAAAAAGTGATTTTCAAAAAAAATAGGAATATTGAAGTGAACATTTGGTACATATATAGAGAACTTTCTAAGCTGGAAGAAATGACAAAGGGAAATGTGGATAATTTATATCAAAATAAAAACTTCATTATTTAAAAAACTGATCAGGAACACAATAAGCTGAGAAAATGTCTACACTTATATAGCCTATGAAAAGCTCATACAAATATATAAGAAACAATACAATTTCTAAACCAGCAGTTAACAAGTAAAAAATGGCTTAAAAGAAAATGTGAAAGCATTTATCTTGAGAGTAACAAAAAAATGCTTATGAAAATTATAAGCCATTTTTCAACCTAACATTAACAGAAATGCTTTTATAAGAATATCCAGTGCTGAAGAAGAGGAGGTAAAAGAAACATTCTCAAATATTGGTTGCATACCTTTAGAAAAATAATTGGCATGTATCAGAAATATTCATGCTCAAAAAATATTCAACCCTGCTATTTTGGATAATTTATTTTAAGGAAATATTTAAGAATTCTTAAATGTGTAAGAATCTTTATGGTCAAAGATGATATTGCAACATTATCTATAAGGATTCAAATTTACAGGCATATTACATGTCCAGCGATAGAACAATACAGAAGAGCCTTAAGAATTGCTCACTGGTGGCTCCTGTCACACTGCAAAACGGATCACGCAATCACTTACCCTCTCTGTTCTCAAAGATGATCACAGGGTCTGTCTCTGACCCTCAAGCCACCTTCATCTATTCACCTTAGAGGGTCGTAAAAATAGTCATTTTCTAGGTGTGCCATGATATGAAAAAGATTAGGAAGCATTTTATAGTGTAAACATTAAATGTGGTTACTAACCATTAAAAAGTTTACAAATTCTAATGTAAAAAATCAGATTACTAATAACAAAAAAGAGAGCACAAAGTTGTTTATATCATATAATCTCAAATACATTTTTCAAATCTATACAGAATAGACACCAAAATGTTAATAATAATTTTCCTTGGCTACTAAACCTAAAATTCATATTATTTTTCTTCCTTCATGTTTTTGTATTTTCCAAGTTCTCAAAGATGATTACTCATTTTTAAGCATTAAAAAAAATGTTTAAGTCTTAAATTGTAAAATCCATAACAAAAGAGTACAAATATACCACAGCGGAAGTAGCCATTTCCAAGGGTTACCTATTGATTTTTTTTTTTTTTTTGGTTATATCATGAGATGGCATGGTAGTGTTTGTCCAAAAAGAGAGTTGTTTTAGATAACACACTACTACAGCATAATCTTCCTGTTTTTCTAATCTTTTAAATTACTTCCTCAAGTTAGCTGTGGACACACCTAGAAAGAGTGGGTAATTAACTCTAGATATAATGTGGAAAGGATTCTTGCTTCAGAAGAATCAAATCAAAGGTCTTCTGAGATGTCCTTCAATTTAAGTCTGAATTTGGCAATAAGGAGTTCATGATCTGAGCCACAGTCAGCTCCCAGTCTTGTTGAAGAAAGTAGGGAAAACCACTAGACCATTCAGGTATGACCTAAAACAAATCCCCTATGATTATACAGTGAAAGTGAGAAATAGATTTAAGGGCCTAGATCTGATAGATAGAGTGCCTGATGAACTATGGACGGAGGTTCGTGACACTGTACAGGAGACAGGGATCAAGACCATCCCCATGGAAAAGAAATGCAAAAAAGCAAAATGGCTGTCTGGGGAGGCTTTACAAATAGCTGTGAAAAGAAGAGAAGCGAAAAGCAAAGGAGAAAAGGAAAGATATAAGCATCTGAATGCAGAGTTCCAAAGAATAGCAAGAAGAGATAAGAAAACCTTCTTCAGCGATCAATGCAAAGAAATAGAGGAAAACAACAGAATAGGAAAGACTAGAGATCTCTTCAAGAAAATTAGAGATACCAAGGGGACATTTCATGCAAAGATGGCACAATAAAGGACAGAAATGGTATGGACCTAACAGAAGCAGAAGATATTAAGAAGAGATGCAAGAATACACAGAAGAACTGTACAAAAAAGATCTTCACGACCCAGATAATCACGATGGTGTGATCACTGACCTAGAGCCAGACATCCTGGAATGTGAAGTCAAGTGGGCCTTAGAAAGCATCACTACAAACAAAGCTAGTGGAGGGGATGGAATTCCAGTTGAGCTATTTCAAATCCTGAAAGATGATGCTGTGAAAGTGCTGCATTCAATATGCCAGCAAATTTGGAAAACTCAGCAGTGGCCACAGGACTGGAAAAGGTCAGTTTTCATTCCAATCCCAAAGAAAGGCAATGCCAAAGAATGCTCAAACTACCACACAATTGCACTCATCTCACACGCTAGTAAAGTAATGCTCAAAATTCTCCAAGCCAGGCTTCAGCAATACGTGAACCGTGAACTTCCTGATGTTCAAGCTGGTTTTAGAAAAGGCAGAGGAACCAGAGTCAAATTGCCAACATCTGCTGGATCATGGAAAAAGCAAGAGAGTTTCAGAAAAACATCTATTTCTGCTTCATTGACTATGCCAAAGCCTTTGACTGTGTGGATCACAATCAACTGTGGAAAATTCTGAAAGAGATGGGAATACCAGACCACCTGACCTGCCTCTTGAGAAATCTGTATGCAGGTCAGGAAGCAACGGTTAGAACTGGACATGGAACAACAGACTGGTTCCAAATAGGAAAAGGAGTTCGTCAAGGCTGTATATTGTCCCCCTGCTTATTTAACTTCTATGCAGAGTACATCATGAGAAATGCTGAGCTGGAAGAAGCACAAGCTGGAATCAAGATTGCTGGGAAAAATATCAATAACCTCAGATAGGCAGATGACACCACCCTTATGGCAGACAGTGAAGAGGAACTAAAAAGCCTCTTGGTGAAAGAGGAGTGTGAAAAAGTTGGCTTAAAGCTCAACATTCAGAAAACTAAGATCATGGCATCCGGTCCCACCACTTCATGGGAAATAGATGGGGAAACATGGAAACAGTGTCAGACTTTATTTTTGGGGGCTCCAAAATCACTGCAGATGTTGACTGCAGCCATGAAATTAAAAGACACTTACTCCTTGGAGGGAAAGTTATGACCAACCTAGATAGCATATTCAAAGGCAGAGACATTACTTTGCCAACAAAGGTCTGTCTAGTCAAGGCTATGGTTTATTCAGTGGTCATGTATGGATGTGAGAGTTGGACTATGAAGAAAGCTGAGTGCCGAAGAATTGATGCTTTTGAACTGTGGTATTGGAGAAGACTCTTGAGCATCCCATGGACTGCAAGGAGATCCAACCAGTCCATTCTAAAGGAGATCAGTCCTGGGTGTTCCTTGGAAGGAATGATGCTGAAGCTGAAACTCCAGTACTTGGGCCACCTCATGTGAAGAATTGACTCATTGGAAAAGACCCTGATGTTGGGAGGGATTGGGGGCAGGAGGAAAAGGGGATGACGGAGGGTGAGATTGCTGGATGGCATCACCAACTCGATGGACAAGAGTTTGAGTGAACTCCGGGAGTTTGTGATGTACAGGGAGGCCTGGCGTGCTGCAATTCATGGGGTCGCAAAGAGTCAGACATGACTGAGCGACTGAACTGAGATGTCCTTCAAAGCTTGCCTTCTGCACCTCAATCCACCAATAGTATGGATCATCAGTGGGTGCTAGAGGCCCACATTTCCGGGAACGTGGGCCTCTTTCAACACTGAAAGAAACTAAAATCCCAAGAAATCTGTAATATTACTAATGTTAACATATTTTACCATCTTAGACTTGAAAATTTGAAGTTCCAGCTCATAATATGTTTTCTTTTGCTTGCCAAAGAGATTTTTTACAGCTAAGGAACATCTGAACCTAAAAGAAAAGAGCAATAAGTGCTATGTGCATAAATTGTGATTAGGAAAATTATGAAAGTGTCGACAGTGTTAGTCACTTAATCATATCCAACCCTTTGTGACCCCATGGACTGTAACCCACCAGGCTCCTCTGTCCACGGGATTCTCCAGGCTTTCTCCAGGCTTTCTCCAGTGGTCGAACCCAGGGGTCAAACCTAGGTCTCCCATATTGCAGGCAAATTCTTTGCTGTCTGAGCCACCAGGGAAGTCTATGAGCTTATAGCTATTAAAATATAAAAATAATTTATTTTCATAGACTATCAAAGTGTAAAAAAATAAGGCATTCTTTCCAGGCTAAGGAGGTAAAGGTTTTAGTAGAGTTAGGATTCAATATTTGTAATATTGTTTATATTTTAAATTATATTGAAATGATAATTACCCAGAAGCTAGAAAACATGATTTAGAAATATCCAAAACATTCTTTCCATTTGCTCTACCAGTTCATCTGCTTTGGGGCTGTTCTGGTTTTGATTCATATTATAACCAGAAGGCATTGGAGGTAAGGAGTTAGAATTTAAACAGTTTAATCTTATTCACTGTAACTGGAAGACATTTTGCAAATAGAAAATAACATTAAAGGGATGTATATTCTTTATCAAGAAAATTTTCCAGAATGTTTACCATAGCTCCCATTTTTAATCATTTCTTTGTTTATCTGGCTGCCTCAGGACTTCCCTGTGCCACGTGGGCTCTTTCACTGAGGCGTGTGGACTCTGGTTGTGGGGCACAGGCTCAGTAGCTGTGGGTTTGGACTTAGCTGCCTTCTGGCCTGTGGGATCCCAGTTTCCCAACCAGGAGTTGAACCTGCATCCCTTCATTGCAAGATGGATTCTTAACCATTGGACCATTAGAAAAGTCTCTTTAGCTACCTTTCAAATACAACTAGGTGAAAATATCTACTCATGGAAATTTCCTGGTGGTAAATTTCCATGTGGTCAGCTAAATGATGCTGAGTATGCAGGTGCTTGGAAACGGTAGGCAAGATACTGTAATAATCTCTAAGATGTATGCAAAAGCCCTTGTCAGAGCTGAGTTAATTACTGACTAGATTTTTTTTTTAATATCACAAGAAGTTTCAGATATTTATGTTAAAGTGAAATATCCCTATTAAAATATTGCTTCTCATAGTATGTGGCTCTTACTCTATAGTAATTAGTTTGGAAATTCTTAAGCCTCCTTTTTTCGAAATAAAAATCTACAGCAATGAAGCCCTTTTGTAAACACAAAAAAGAAATTGAGCATGTTAAAATTTTGTGGGGGTCTTGCTATTTTATTTGACTTGATTTGGATTGAAAGAGAAACAGAGAAGGAAGGAAGGAAAGAGGGTAGGAACAAAGAAAGGAGGGATGGAGGGAAGGAGGCAGAGAAAAGGGGGAGAGGAAGTGGGGGAAAGACGGGGTGGTGAGGAAGAAGGGGGGAAAAAAGGAGAAACTGTATCTCGATTCTAATTGAGTCTCCTCTCAGAGAGCCTGAGAGGAAAGATTAAAGGATTTACCACCTGCTAAGGTTGGAAGATTATGAGCATTGTGTGAAAAAAAAAATATTCTGACAACCCTATAAATTTAGCAAAAAGGATCTAACACAATGAGATTGACACAGGGGAAATTTAACTATCGAAACTAACTGCAATTTTTCAAGCGATAAAAGACTGGAAAGCTTCAGGAGGTTTTTTTCTTTTTATTAGTTATTGTAGACGTCAGGACATTATTTTTCTTAGGCCAGAATCATACACAGTATTTAACAAGGAACCACAAGTGCTAAAAAATGGTCTATTGGAAATGGTACATGTATGCTATATTTTGACATGCAATAGTCTGAATTGTTATTTTTTAAATAAGAGCCAATTAATTTATAATTGAGCTATTAACACAATAAAATCTTAATGAAGAGGATTTTTAAATTCTGTTGTATTTTCTAACATGACACTAATGTGCAATATTTGGAATAGGAAAAGAGGTTCAACTTGAGAGGACTCTTAAATATATGTTGTCAGTTGAAAAATAAATTATGGGAGTATTCTACTTCACTAACTTTCAAACTGCAAAGCTGTAACTAGATGATTACTTGCCTTGTCATTGATCACTAATTTGAAGAAGATAATATTAGCTGAGAAAACTGAGAAAATAAACCCAGCACCCAGGACAGTAGATTGCACGCTGAAGTACAAGAGGGGACAATAAATAAGGACTGTGCGGCAGGGTCAGAGAGCAGAGAAGAGTCCAGAATGAGAAAGGTGAGAGAAGAGAGAAATACTTTCAATGACAGACTATCTTCATCATATTACTTGTAAACTTGCTGTGGTCCAGCGTGATCCAGCTTTAAATCGCGAAGCAGCTACAATGCATCACTGTGACCCAGGGGGCCCTGACTTCATCCTAGCAGCGCTTTTCAACTTAAGGCCGCCCTCTACACTGCAGTGAAGATCGCAGGCTCTTCACAGAACTCTTTCCACCTAACACCCGATCCTCGGTACCGCCACTACCACGCACCTCGTCATCCACACCCCACCCCTAAGGCTACTTCAGGAAAGAAAACAATCCTGGTCATTTATCTCTTAGCATAAATTATGCCTCTCTCAAAAGCAAGTTGAGCTTAATTCTAATTATGGAATGGAAAGCTTTTCCCCTATTAAGAGATCTTGCATATCATCAAAAATGTGGGACAGTTCTAGGAAGGGAGCAGAGCAAAGGAATCAAACACTAGGCAACTTTTTTCTCTCTTTCTATAAAGGTGTCCTTGGCTCAGTCAAAGCCTCCACCCAGTACAAGCTTGAAATATCATTTCTATTCCATTCATTAAAGAGAATTACTTCTCCTTGACTATAAGGTCATAATAATGCTCACACACAGGTAGATCCAGAAGCATCATTTTGTCCTGATGAAAATTTTATTTAATTTCCAAGGAACATCTAAATAACAAATAACATTTAGAAGAATCTTCAATTACAACTGATTTGAATATACTATATAAAAATATGCCCATGTATTAATTTTCAAAGAATAGTATGATATAAAATCTAGAAACTATAGACCACACAGTTCTATGCTTGATCCCATGCAGAACTCTAAAATGGATTGTTAAATATGACTTTTGAACACTTAGAAAACAAAATGGTACTCCTTAAATAGCAAGTGGGAGTTGCTAGAATTTGTCCCATTAACCTCGTTTTAGGAAAGAATTTCACAGTTTTTTATCGTATATTCTGAAACAAGATGGGAAATGTGTTCAGCAAATCCACAGTTCTCTGAAAACATAGACCTACTAAATTTTAATAAATGAACCAGTGTAAACCCGATCATCTGTAATGTCATTACTCCAGACTCTGTATGTTATATTGTGCAGCTCAACATCTTTTTCAGTGACTAGGAGAAAGTCACAGATGATACAAGTCCCAAGTCTAAAATTAAAACAAAATAAGATAAGACAGCAAATATATTTGTGGTAGATAAAAAAATAACAGATTGAAATAATAGATTAAAATAAATGAAACTAAAGAACTTGAATCTTCTCTTCAAACTTCCACTTACTGTTCTTACAGACTGGGACAAACCTTTTAATTTGCTAGAACCTCATTTCCTCATTTAAAAAGGAGACTAATCTCAAGTAGTTTTATTCATGGGGCTGTTGAGAGATTCAAATAAGGCAAGAATGGTAAAAACCCTTTTAAAATCATGCTACTGGTAAGTCACTCGACCCCATAGACGGCAGCCCACCAGGCTCCGCCGTCCCTGGGATTCTCCAGGCAAGAACACTGGAGTGGGTTGCCATTTCCTTCTCCAATGCATGAAAAAGAAAAGTGAAAGTGAAGTCACTCAGTCGTGTCTGACTCTTAGCAACCCCATGGACTGCAGCCTACCAGGCTCCTCTGTCCATGGATTTTCCAGGCAAGAGTACTGGAGTGGGGTGCCATTGCCTTCTCCTTTTAAAATCATGAGTGCCATTAAAAAAAATTATTTTTTAATGTGCAAGAAACAAATGTAGAATTCCTAGTAGAAGTTTTAAATATACAACCACTTGAATACAAACTGAGGGAGAGCCACTTAGGATGAGAGGAGAGGCAAGATAGATAAAGAAGATTAAGAATCTGCAAACTATTAGGCAGAAAAGAAATAAGATGCAAGGATGTAATGTTTAGCACAGAAAATATAGTCAACAGTTTATAATAATTTTATATGGAGTATAATCTATAAAAATATTATATCACTATTAAGTATACCTGAAGCTAATATTATATTGTGAATCAAATATGCTTTAATTGAAAAAGAAAATAAGAGAACATACAACCCAATTATCCAAAAAAAAAATGAGCAAAAGGTCTGAACAGACATCTCATCAAAGATAGACAAATGGAAAGTCATATATGAAAATACACTCAACATCATTTGTCTTTAGGAAAATGCAAATTAAAACAAAGAGGTATCACAACACACCTGTGAGAATGTCTAGAATTCAAAATATTGAAACACCAAATGCTGATAATGTCGTGGAGCAACTGGAACTCTCATTCACTGCTAGTGGGAAAGAAAAGTGGTGAGGTCACTATGGAAGACAGTGCAGTAGTTTCTAACAAAGATAATCTTAGTCTGAATACATAATCCAGCAAGCACACTTCTTACCCAAATCTACCCAAGTGAGTTAAAAACTTTTGTCCACACAAAACCTGCATATGGGGCTAATGGCAATTTTATTCATAATTGCCAAAATTGAAGCAAACAAGATCCCTTTCAGTAGGTTAATGGATTAAAAAAAAAAACTGCTTATTCCACACAGTAGAATATGACTCAGTGATAAAAATAAATAAGCATCAAGTCACTAAAATTTATAGAGGACTCCTTAATGCATACTAAGATATGGCATACGGTCCCATCACTTCATGGGAAATAGATGGGGAAACAGTGGAAACAGTGTCAGACTTTATTTTTCTGGGCTCCAAAATCACTACAGATGGTGACTGCAGCCATGAAATTAAAAGACACTTACTCCTTGGAAGGAAAGTTATGACCAACCTAGATAGCATATTCAAAAGCAGAGACATTACTTTGCCGACAAAGGTCCGTCTAGTCAAGGCTATGGTTTTTCCTGTGGTCATGTACGGATGTGAGAGTTGGACTGTGAAGAAGGCTGAGTGCAAAAGAATTGATGCTTTTGAACTGTGGTGTTGGAGAAGACTTGAGAGTCCCTTGGACTGCAAGGAGATCCAACCAGCCCATTCTGAAGGAGATCAGCCCTGGGATTTCTTTGGAAGGAATGATGCTAAAGCTGAAACTCCAGTACTTTGGCCACCTCATTCGAAGAGTTGACTCATTGGAAAAGACTCTGATGCTGGGAGAGATTGGGGGCAGGAGGAGAAGGGGACGACAAAGGATGAGATGGCTGGATGGCATCACTGACTCGATGGACGTGAGTCTGAGTAAACTCCAGGAGTTGGTGATGGACAGGGAGGCCTGGCGTGCTGCAATTCATGGGGTCGCAAAGAGTCGGACACGACTGAGCGACTGATCTGATCTGAAGTAAAAGAAGCCAATCTGAAAAGCTATGTACTATGTAATTCCAACTACACAACATTCTGCAAGGCAAACAGTAGAGACATAAGATTCGTGCTTTCCAAGGATTTGGGGGAAAGAGGGGTTTTATATGGATAAATAGGTGGACTACAGGGAAGTTTTAGGACAATGAAGCTATCCTATATGATACTGTACTGGATTCACATCATTATGCATGTGTCAAAATCCACATAACTGTATAGCACAAAGAGTAAACCCAATGCAAACTACAGGCTTTAGTTCATAATCATATTTTTCATGATTGCAACAAAGTAGTTGTGTTAGTCACTCAGTCATGTTCCACTCTTTGGTATCCCATAGACTGTAGCCCACCAGGCTCCTCTGTCCATGGGATTCTCCAGGCAAGAATACTGGAGTGGGTTGCCATGCCCTCTTCTAGGGGATCTTCCCAACCCAGGGATCTAAACCGGGTCTCCTGCATTGCAGGCAGATTCTTTACTGTCTGAGTCACCAGAGAAGTCCCATAAACCACATGAATGCAAGAGGTTAATAATAGGGGAAATGGAGGTTGAGGAGAGGCATATGAGGCAGGAGCTCTCTGTGCTTCCTGCTCAAGTGTAAACCTACAACTTCTCTAAAATATAAAGTCTTTGTTTAAAAAGTAATGATACCTGGACTGGCGACTCGTTTCATATATGATATTATACATGTTTCAATGCCATTCTCCCAAATCATCCCACCCTCTCCCTCTCCCACAGAGTCCAAAAGACTGTTCTATACATCAGTGTCTCTTTTGCTGTCTCATATACAGGGTTATTGTTACCATCTTTCTAAATTCCATATATATGCATTAGTATACTGTATTGCATATTCAAAAGCAGAGACATTACTTTGCCAACAAAGGTCCATCTAGTCAAGGCTATGGTTTTTCCTGTGGTCATGTATGGATGTGAGAGTTGGACTGTGAAGAAGGCTGAGCGCTGAAGAATTGATGCTTTTGAACTGTGGTGTTGGAGAAGACTCTTGAGAGTCCCTTGGACTGCAAGGAGATCCAACCAGCCCATTCTGAAGGAGATCAGCCCTGGGATTTCTTTGGAGGGAATGATGCTAAAGCTGAAACTCCAGTACTTTGGCCACCTCATGGGAAGAGCTGACTCATTGGAAAAGACCCTGATGCTGGGAGGTACTGGGGGCAGGAGGAGAAGGGGACACCAGAGGATGAAATGGATGGATGGCATCACTGACTTGATGGACTTGAGTCTGAGTGAACTCCGGGAGTTTGTGATGGACAGGAAGGCCTGGCGTGCTGCAATTCATGGGGTCGGAAAGAGTCGGACATGACTGAGTGACTGAACTGAACTAATACTGTATTGGTGTTTTTCTTTCTGACATACGTCACTCTGTATAATAGGCTCCAGTTTCATCCACCTCATTAGAACTGATTCAAATGTATTCTTTTTAATGGCTGAGTAATACTCTATTGTGTATATGTACCACAGCTTTCTTATCCACTCATCTGCTGATGGACATCTAGATTGCTTCCATGTCCTGGCTAGTATAAACAGTGCTGCGATGAACATTGGGGTACACGTGTCTCTTTCAATTTTGGTTTCCTCAGTGTGTGTGCCCAGCAGTAGGATTGCTGGATCATAAGGCAGTTCTATTTCCAGTTTTTTAAGGAATCTCCACACTATTCTCCATAGTGGCTGTACTAGTTTGCATCCCCACCAACAGTGTAAAAGGGTTCCCTTTTCTCTACACCCTCTCCAGCATTTATTGCTTGTAGACTTTACCCAGAGGGATGGTATGGGGAGGGAGGAGGGAGGAGGGTTCAGGATGGGGAACACATGTATATCTGTGGCGGATTCAATTTGATATATGCCAAAACCAATACAATATTGTAAAGTTAAAAAATAAAATATAAAAAAATAAAAAGTAATGATAACAAAGTCTATTAATTAAAAAATCTTGCCAGTAATGATGGCTATTTACACCTGGAAGGCACAACTTACAGTGAAAGGCAGTTGCTATCATCAAGAAAGTTCACAGAGAGATCAAACGGCCATCTGTCCCAAGTAGGGGAGAGAGGATTCTCTTTGAACGGAAGGTTAAACTGCTTGATCCCGAAGAGCCCTATCACTCCCCCTTTAATCCATTAGAAATGATCAAGGTGCTGCTGCTGCTAAGTCACTTCAGTCGTGTCCGACTCTGTGTGACCCCACAGACGGCAGCCCACCAGGCTCCTCCGTCCCTGGGATTCTCCAGGCGAGAACGCTGGAGTGGGTTGCCATTTCCTTCTCCAGTGCATGAAAGTGAAAAGTGAAGGTGAAGTCGCTCAGTCGTGCCCGACTCTTCACGACCCCATGGATTAAGGTGCAGCTCTCGTCAAATTACTCCCTTTGCTTCTCGCTGCTTCTGAGGCCACCAGGAATGCCTGTATTTCCACCACAATCTAACCGTAGTGGGAGGGAGTTGTGGTAGTGTGTCTATAATGACAAAACTAAGCTCCCTTCCAGGCATACTGCAAACTGCCATTGTCTGCTGCCACAAGTGTGAGACCGGTCATATTCCACTGAGACTGATCAATTTCGTTAGGATACCACGCCTCTTTACTGCAGGGAAAGATTACTTTAAAAATTGACTCCTAAATTAGACATTTCTTTGCTATTTCAGACCCAAGGTTAACATTCTGGCTCTGTGAAGAACAAGAGTTCCTAAAACGTGAAAAAAAACGTTCCAAAAACGTTTGCTAGCGATTTTTAGCAATATATGAGCTTTGCTAAATCCTAACAGTTGAGGTGCTACCCTTTCAAAATCTACTGAAAATATATAGATTTTTTTCCCCAGAGAAAAAATATGCATGAACAGTTTTAAAGGGTATGCAATTTCAGGATTTCAAAGAATTTCTGAAACCAAAAAAACCTTTAAACAATCAATGAAGCCTAAATTAAGAACTCCTGCAGCAGCATACTGAGTATGTGGCAGTTCCCACGCGTATATTTTGCTCATGTTATTTCTTCCACTAACATGCCCTCCCACCCACCTCCTGCTGGGTCATTAATTCTATTATCTAGTCTCACAATAACTAACCTGCTTTACCCGAAACATTTATCTGCTGGTCTCTCTAGCTCCCAGGAGTTCTGCGCTCATTCATATCTCCACGCTTCTGCTCACTCTCTTACCCCCTCAGTTTCCTCCATTACTTGCACTCACATATCAAGTGAGGTGATTTACACAATCATCTCAAAGCTATCTACTTTTCGAAGATTTGTCTGATCATTCCTTGCTGTGCCGTGCTTAGTCATTCAGTCGTGTCTGACTCTGTGACCCCATGGAGTGCAGCCCGCCAGGCTCCTCACCACGGGGATTCTCCAGGCAAGAATGTTGGAGTGGGTTGCCAGCCCTCCTCCAGGGGGATCTTCCTGACCCAGGGATTGAACCCAGGTCTCCCTCATTGCAGGTGGATTCTTTCCCTTTATGAAGGATTGTGGAAATCACACAATTCTGGAAATGTATTGACAATTACAGGGTTTTTTTTTTTTTTTTTTCATTTTTATACTAAATTATTTGAGAACAAGTCATGTGACTTACCTTTTTAGCATATCGAGATACCTATGAGTCCTCTGTAAACACTTGATTACTGCTCCTTGGAGCTTAGCACACTGTAATATAAGGTGACGTTATAATGTTACAACACTACTAGCAATTAGCTTCTGAGTGAATGACTGGATTGTGGAATAAAAAAAAAAGACTGTGGTGAGATTCATACAACATAAAATCAACCATCTTAAGATGAGCTACTGAGTACTAGTCAGTACATTCACAGTGCTGTTCGACCACGACCTCTATCTAGTTTCAAAACATTTCCATTACGTTAAAGTAAATCTTTTATCCGTTAAACAGTTTCTCTCCATATTTTTCCTCCTCCAACGCCTAACATCCGCCAATCTGTGTTCTGCCTCCATGTATCTATCCATTCTGGATATTTTGTCTAAATGCAGTCAGATAATACGTGACATCGTGTCCCTGGCTTCTCTCACTTAGTGTAATGGTCTCAAGGTTCATCCTTGCCGTGGCATGCATCCCTACTTCATTCTTTCTCGTGGACGAATAACATTCCATTATATGTGGATACCAGAATTTGTTTATCCACTCACGCACTGGTGGCCGTTCGGGCTGTTTCCATCTCCTGGCTGTTATGAATAAGCCTGTTATACATGCTTGTACACGTGTTTGTTTACCTGCCTGTTTTCCACTATTTGGAGCCTAAACCTAAGAGTGGAGGTGTGAGCTCATGTAATAATCATGTGGTTAACTTTTTGAGGAACTGCCAAATTATTTTCCACAGCAGCTGAACCATTTAT
This sequence comes from Bubalus bubalis, assembly GCF_019923935.1. Lineage (NCBI taxonomy): Eukaryota > Metazoa > Chordata > Mammalia > Artiodactyla > Bovidae > Bubalus > Bubalus bubalis. The sequence goes on along the minus strand of NC_059171.1, from coordinate 6,273,106 downwards.
TTTCCCAGTGATATATGAGGTACAAGGGTTCCAATTTCTCTAAAACCTTGTCAACACTAATTTTTCGTTTTTCATTTTGCTGGGTTTGAGGTGGTACTTCTGGATGACTGTAAAACAGAGCACTGTTTTGAATACATCTTTAACATCTGTAGGGGTGAATTTACCGTAAAGCTAATAAGTTTCATGTTTTAGAGCCCCTCACTAAAGATTCGGCATTGAAATTAAGACTCAATTTTCTATTGTTTTTAATTAAAAGAGCCCTATAAATTATATAGTTTCCAGCTCCCCAAAACTTGAAGTTTCCCTGCACACAACCAAAAAAAAATATCTAGTGTTCAAGAATATAACAATAATATCCTATCTCCAGCTGCGGGGGTGCATTCTTTTGTTTGCAGAGTCACCGTATTTGACTTAGAGCCTTTATGACAAATAATCTTACCTCCTGAGTAAGATGTTTAAGAACCTAGTATTACAGATGGCATGACGGGAATCTTAATAATCCCAGTCACTTATCAATTGCAGGACAACCTGAATCCAGCTTATGGTTAGAAAGCCAAGCATAAATTTTTGTTTCCAAAAGGATACATACGCAGTTCTGCTGACAATTACCTCTTCTTCTCCAATATCAAATTAAAAAGAACAGAGCCATAGGGTGTCTGCAATATTTTAAAGCTGTAATCTCTTTTACATTATTTCTGCATTTTGCTTGTAGCCAATAAGATGATTCTGTCACATTCACTGAGAGGAATAGAGTTGCAGATGCAAATTTATTTGACTATTGATGTCCCTGATTTACATAAAAATCTGTGGTGCACATCCAAGATCTGTACTGCCTACAAATAGATCAAATGGCAAGCTCTCTCAACCATGCTTATATGATTTATGGCTAAGCTTTACTCTACGTACTGTTATGCCCTTCAGAAACTCGGTTATTTGAACCGAATGTTCAGTGTAATACAGTATGTGACAGACGATGCAAATTATTTGCACAAGACACGGTAAGCAATTTTGACTGTAAAGCTTGATTACAGTGTTCATCAGGAGGGTGCCCTGCCACTCCAAAAAGCCCTGGCGATTTATGTTATCATCCCATATGCTGTTCTTTGCTTTCCACATTTTCCTCTTAAAGATTCAAGCATATTCCCATAGTTCATCATGTTATTCTCCCCTGTAAAATATTCGCTTTACCTTACATATGAGCAAACTAAGTTTAAGTTAGTGTCATTCAATTTTAACAAGTTCACCTTCTAGTTCATATTGTTAAAATGGGACTAAATGACTAGATTCTTGCTCAGTTGTGTTCCATGTACTCAGAATATTCTCCATTTTTTAAGAGAAGTAACTCACTATAAACCTAGCTTGGCCTCTTAAAATCAAAATACTCACCTTTCACAGATCTCAAAATATTGAGTTCTAAGTATTTGCATTTTCCCTTCTATAGTTCCGTCATAATCTGTTAATAACCTTCTATCACCAGTTTTCATACATACATGGTTTTTCATCATGTAGGCTGAGTCTCAGTCCATCAGAAAAGGGATACAGTGAAGCCCATCTCATTGAGCTTTGTGGGAAGCGTGTGCTATTCACACAGCCAGCATTCAATCCAAGTTAGAGCGTTCCCCCCGCCCCCTTACGTAATGGGCGCTTAAGTCAATGAAAAAGTATGAATTCTGCCAACATTTACAGACTTAAGCTTGTAAAACCACTCTTACAGAACAATATTTCTCAAACTACTGTGCAAACTATCTGAGGAGCTAGTCGAAATGCAGATTCTGTTTCAATAGGTCTGGGGTGGAACCTGATATTCTGGGTTTCTGAAAAGTTCTCAGGCGATGCCAATACGGGTCCACAGACCACTCTTTGAGGGGCAAGGTTACACATCCATGCTTCTAACCTGACTATGCTAAAGGTAACTAAGCAGGTTTTTTTGTTTAATGAAACTTTCAATTTGGGTAACAGTAAATTTATATACTGTTATAAGAAATAATATAGAAATTTCCCATATACCTTTCATCCAATGATAACACCTTGCAAACTATAGAACAATAGCACAACTGGCATATTAAAATAGATAATCCACTGATCTTACTCAGATTTCCCCTGTACTCGTGTGTGTGTTTTATGTAATTTCATCACGTGTAAATTCATGTATCCATCACCAGTCAAAACACAAAACAGTTCCATCAAAGGTCTCTCCTGTTGCTTTTTATAGCCACATGCATTTTTCTCCCTACCCAACACCCTGTCCCTTCCCTGGCCCTGACAGTCACTAATCTGTTGTCCAACTCTATAATTTTCCCATGTTTAAAAAGGTTATACAAATGGAATGGGTTATACAAACGGAAAAGGCTTCTAACCTTTGGAGATTGGTTTTTAATCATTATAATTCCCTGGAGATTCATGCAAAGTATAGTGTGCATCAATAATGCATTCCTTTTATTTCCCATGATATGGCTGTACCATAGTCTAATCATTCAATCACTGAAGAGCATCTAAGTTGTTTCCTGTTTGGGTTTATGGAAAAAAAAATCTGCTTTTGCACATCTGTGTACAGGCTTTTGTGTGAACACAAGTTTTTAGTTCTTGGTGAAAAATGTCCCAGTGTGAAATTGTTGGGTCATACAGTAATCACAGTTAGATTTAAAAGAAATGATGCAATTTCTCCACATTCTTGCCAGCATTTGGCAATGTCACTTTTTTTATTTTAGCCAGTCTGATAGATGTGTAGTGATACATCACTACAGCTTTCATTTGTAATGGTCAATGCTATTCTAAGCCTTTTCATGTGCTTACTTGCCACTTTTATATCTTATTTTTTGAAATGTCTGTTCAAGTCTTTTGTTCAATTTATATTCAGTTCAGTTCAGTTGCTCAGTCGTGTCCGACTCTTCACGACCCCATGAATTGCAGCACACCAGGACTCCCTGTCCATCACCAACTGCCGGAGTTCACCCAGACTCAAGTCAATTGAATCAGTGATGCCATCCAGCCATCTCATCCTCTGTCATCCCCTTCTCCTCTTGCCCCCAATCCCTCCCAGCATCAGAGTCTTTTCCAAGGAGTCAACTCTTCGTATGAGGTGGCCAAAGCACTGGAGTTTCAGCTTCAGCATTATTCCCTCCAAAGAAATCCCCAGGGCTGCTCTCCTTGAGAATGGACTGGTTGGATCTCCTTGCAGTCCAAGGGACTCTCAAGAGTCTTCTCCAACACCACAGTTCAAAAGCATCAATTCTTCAGCGCCCAGCCTTCTTCATAGTCCATCTCTCACATCCATACATGACCACAGGAAAACCTATAGCCTTGACTAGACGAACCTTTGTTGGCAAAGTAATGTCTCTGCTTTTGAATATGCTATCTAGGTTGGTCATAACTTTCCTTCCAAGGAGTAAGCGTCTTTTAATTTCATGGCTGCAGTCACCATCTGCAGTGATTTTGGAGCCCCAAAAAATAAAGTCTGACACTGTTTCCCATCTATTTCCCATGAAGTGATGGGACCAGATGACATGATCTTAGTTTTCTGAATGTTGAGCTTTAAGCCAACTTTTTCACTCTCCTCTTTCACTTTCATCAAGAGGCTTTTTAGCTCCTCTTCACTTTCTGCCATAAGGGTGGTATCATCTGCATATCTGAGGTTATTGATATTTTTCCCAGCAATCTTGATTCCAGCTTGTGCTTCTTCCAGTTCAGCATTTCTCATGATGTACTCTGCATATAAGTTAAATAAACAGGGTGACAATATACAGCCTTGACATACTCCTTTTCCTATTTGGAACCAGTCTGTTGTTCCATGTCCAGTTCTAACTGTTGCTGCCTGACCTGCATACAGATTTCTCAAGAGGCAGATCAGGTGGTCTGGTATTCCCATCTCTTTCAGAATTTTCCACAGTTGATTGTGATCCACACAGTCAAAGGCTTTGGCATAGTCAATGAAGCAGAAATAGATGTTTTTCTGGAACTCTCTTGCTTTTTCCATGATTCAGCAGATGTTGGCAATTTGATCTCTGGTTCCTCTGCCTTTTCTAAAACCAGCTTGAACATCAGGAAGTTCACGGTTCACATATTGCTGAAGCCTGGCTTGGAGAATTTTGAGCATTACTTTACTAGTGTGTGAGATGAGTGCAATTGTGCCGAAGTTTGAGCATTCTTTGGCATTGCCTTTCTTTGGGATTGGAATGAAAACTGACCTTTTCCAGTCCTGTGGCCACTGCTGAGTTTTCCAAATTTGCTGGCATATTGAATGCAGCACTTTCACAGCATCATCTCTCAGGATTTGAAATAGCTCAACTGGAATTCCATCCCCTCCACTAGCTTTGTTCGTAGTGATGCTTTCTAAGACCCACTTGACTTCCCATTCCAGGATGTCTGGCTCTAGGTCAGTGATCACATCATCGTGATTATCTGGGTCATGAAGATCTTTTTTGTACAGTTCTTCTGTGTATTCTTGCCACCTCTTCTTAGTATCTTCTCCTTCTGTTAGGTCCATACCATTTCTGTCCTTTATCGAGCCCATCTTTGCATGAAATGTCCCCTTGGTATCTCTAATTTTCTTGAAGAGATCTCTAGTCTTTCCCATTCTGTTGTTTTCCTCTATCTTTGCATTGATCGCTGAGGAAGGCTTTCTTATCTCTTCTTGCTATTCTTTGGAACTCTGCACTCAGATACTTATCTTTCCTTTTCTCCTTTGCATTTCGCTTCTCTTCTTTTCACAGCTATTTGTAAGGCCTCCCCAGACAGTCATTTTGCTTTTTTGCATTTCTTTTCCATGGCTATGGTCTTGATCCCTGTCTCCTGTACAATGTCACATACCTCATTCCATAGTTCATCAGGCACTCTATCTATCAGATCTAGGCCCTTAAATCTATTTCTCACTTCCACTGTATAATCATAAGGGATTTGATTTAGGTCATACCTAAATGGTACTGGTTTTCCCTACTTTCTTCAATTTAAGTCTGAATTTGGTAATAAGGAGTTCATGATCTGAGCCACAGTCAGCTCCTGGTCTTGTTTTTGTTGACTGTATAGAGCTTCTCCATCTTTGGCTACAAAGAATATAATCCATCTGATTTTGGTGTTGACCATCTGGTGATGTCCATGTGTAGAGTCTTCTCTTGTGTTGTTGGAAGAGGGTGTTTGCTATGACCAGTGCATTTTCTTGGCAAAACTCTATTAGTCTTTGCCCTGCTTCATTCCGTATTCCAAGGCCAAATTTGCCTGTTACTCCAGGTGTTTCTTGACTTCCTACTTTTGCATTCTAGTCCCCTATAATGAAAAGGACATCTTTTTGGGGTGTTAGTTCTAAAAGGTCTTGTACATCTTCATAGAACTGTTCAACTTCAGCTTCTTTAACGTTACTGGTTGGGACATAGACTTGGATTACTGTGATATTGAATGGTTTGCCTTGGAAACAAACAGAGATCATTCTGTCATTTTTGAGATTGCATCCAAGTACTGCATTTTGGACTCTTTTGTTGACCATGATGGCTACTCCATTTCTTCTGAGGGATTCCTGCCCGCAGTAGTAGATATAATGGTCATCTGAGTTAAATTCACCCATTCCAGTCCATTTTAGTTCACTGATTCCTAGCATGTCGACATTCACTCTTGCCATCTCTTGTTTGACCACTTCCAATTTGCCTTGATTCATGGACCTGACATTCCAGGTTCCTATGCAATATTGCTCTTTACAGCATCAGACCTTGCTTATATCACCAGTCACATCCACAGCTGGGTATTGGTTTGCTTTGGCTCCATCCTTTCATTCTTTTTGGAGTTATTTCTCCACTGATCTCCAGTAGCATATTGGGCACCTACTGACCTAGGGAGTTCTTCTTTCAGTATCCTATGATTTTGCCTTTTCATACTGTTCATGGGGTTCTCAAGGCAAGAATACTGAAGTGGTTTGCCATTCCCTTCTCCAGTGGATCACATTCTGTCAGATCTCTCTACCATGACCCACCCATTTTGGGTTGCCCCATGGGTATGGCTTAGTTCATTGAGTTAGACAAGGCTGTGGTCCTAGTGTGATTAGATTGACTAGTTTTCTGTGAGTATGGTTTCAGTGTGTCTGCCCTCTGATGCCCTCTTGGAACACCTACCATCTTACTTGGGTTTATACTTGTAGTCTTTTAATTTTTACTAATAAGTTTTGAGAGTTTTCTATATACTCTAGATGTTAGACTTTGGTCAGATATGTAGCTTGCAAATATTTTCTCCCATTCTGTTGCCTGTTTTCATCCTTATAACAGAATCTTTCACAGAACAAACGTTTTTGGTTTTAACCTGGCATAATTTATCCATTTGTTTCTTTTATGGACTATGCTTTTGGTGTCAAAGTTAAGAATTCTTTGCCTAGTCCTAGGCATAGAGGAGTTTTCCCTTTTTTTCTAAGAGTATAGTTTTATACTCAACACATAAGTTTATGATCCATTTTGAGTTAGTTTTCTATGAAGCATGAGGTTAAGGATTGAGTTCATATTTTTGCCTTGAATGTCCAGTTGTGCCAGCGTGATTTGTTAAAAGGGCTTCTTCCTCCTCTGAATTGCTTTTGTACCTTTGTCAAAAGTCAACTGGTGCCTTTTTAATGGTGGTGTTAATGTTTTGTCCTCAGACATGAAGGTCTGTCCCCTGCAGTCACTGACTATAGCAGTGAGAATTCCCTGGAGGTCCAGTGGTTAGAACTCAAAGTTTTCACTGCCATGAGATCAGATTCTATCGCTGGTCAGGAAATTAAGTTGCCACAAGCCATGCAGTGCAGGCAAACAAAGAGAGAAAGACTATGTTAGTGAAGCAGTCAGTACAAAGTTCCTCATGAAAATATAATTACTAGAAGAGAAAGAAAATTATTATAGTCTGCTTTCATCCTAAGGAAAGCTTCAATCCAGAGCCAGACTACTAGCACAATTCACTCGCTAAATTTCAGCAGTTATCAGAAACTTGTTCAGTTTCATCTTGCTCTTTATTTATCTAGTTCTAATAGTTTATCTTTTCATTTAGTGGTTTAAAGGTCAGAAATTATTCAAACTTTATCTACACGCCTAGATGCCTGCTTTAACATGTTTAGTTTGGCTCCTTAGTGCTTCATTTCAACTTGATGTCTGTTGAACTGAAGCATTTAGAAGAAGTGGGGGAGAAAAACATGAATTGGGCATTCAGAGGATCTCTTAAATATATGCTCTGTTTTCTCATTTATTTCAACATTAAGCTGAATATTATTTTTTATACTATTAGTTATATGCCTGAGATATGATTGATATATCTGTACTTTCAGAGAAAAGAAGTTGGGCAAATATTTTCAAATCAAAGATATGTATCTCTAATAACCATTCACTGTTCACTTACCTTTAAGGCAAACTCTACCTGAGCACTTTGCCCAGTCAGACACTGAACTGCCAAATTTCTAAATGGGCAGGGAAGGGCATCCTGGTGCTCCTGGGCTTTAAAAGCTGACTACCAGACAAGGATCAAGATACTGGAATAAAAAGATCCTTCATTCCCCTCCATAAATGGACACACCAAAACTACAATTAGATATAGAATAACTATCCTATGAGAAGGACCTGAACACTAGCAGAACAGCTCTTCTACAACTATGGATATAAAGAAAAAAACACACAGAGATAGGTAGGAGCAGGACCCACAAGAAGGAGAGGAATCACAAATGCAAAGGCTTTCCTTCAGGAGAAGGGGTTTGAGCCCCACAGTGGGCACGCCAGCTCTGGGGACCTTCATCAGGGAGACAAGCTTCCATAATATCTGGCTTTGAAAACCAGCAGGGCTTTCATCTAGAAGAGCCAGAGGGCGATGGAAAATGAAAACTTTACTCTAAAAGGGCTCACATGCAAACTCACTCCAAGTCCAAGCAGAGAGGCAGCAGTTTGAGAAGCACCTGAACCCTAAGTGAAGGAGATGTACTGACTAACTTTAAGAGAAGTCCCAAAAAGGCACTGGAACTTTCTCTGGGGTTCAAAATGCTGGTGGATGCCATTTTTTTTCTCCTGGTTGGCCAGACACCGGCATGCTCCGTTTGTGACATTCACTGTCTGTATTGCTAACACCCTCTGCCCATGTGGCAATCCTCTCTAGCACTTCCTCACACAATCAGCCTGCCCTAGTAAGCACCCCTCAATGCAGCTCCCACCTTGCTGCATCTTTTTGGTGGCCTAGGACCAGACTTCCCTGTAGCTCAGAAAGTAAAGAACCTGCCTGCAATGCAGGAGACCCGGGTTCGGCCCCTGGATTGGGAAGATCTCCTGAAGAAGGGAATGGCAACCCACTCCTTGCCTGGAGAATGCCATGGACAGAGGGAGGAGCTTGGCAGGCTATAGTCCGTGGGGTCACAGAGTTGGATACAATTGACCAACTAACACTACTCCTAGGACCAGACTAGCACCCCACAAATTAGCTACTGCTGCTCTACACTGAGTGGGTGGCCTCCACCAGGACAGGTGTCCCCCATCCCGCAGAGTGGCTCCCTACTTACCACACCCAGTTGGCAGCCTTGGACCAGACAGGCACCTCTCCAAAGTGGCTTCCCCACCAGGAGCATACTCCACCCACCAGTGCGCCGAACTGCAGCACCACAAAATAAAGGGCACACAGCCCACATGGGGACACATCTGGAGCACCAGGAGCTAGTAACCAGGAGGGACTGCTTTTCCAGGCCCCAACTTTTTACATAAGGCCACTCCTTCAAGACCAGGAGACATGGCTGGTCTACCCGACACCTAGAAACAAACACACAACCTTAGGATAAACAAGGAGATAGGGGAATATGGTCAAAACAAAAAGATAAGACAAAACTTCAGAAAAAGGATGAGATCAAATATGCATAAGTTATCCACTAAAGAATTAAAAGTTATGGTTATAAAGATGCTCACAAAAATCAGGAGAAACTAGATGAATATAATGAGAACCTTGACACTGAGACAGAAAATATAAAATCCACTCAGAGCTGAAGAATACAATAACCGGAATGAAAAATACACCAGATGGGATCAGCAGCAGGTGGACTTCCAGATCAATGAACTGGAAGACCGAGTAGTGGATATCCCCTAATCAGAACTGAAAATTGATTAATTAATTTAAAAAGTATAGTTTAAGACATATCTGGGACACCTTAAAGCATACTATCATCCACATTATATGGGTCCCAAAAGGAGTAAAGAGACAGAAAGGGACGAAAAACTTATATGAAGAAATAATGGCTGAAAACTTTCCTAATCTGAAGAAAGAAACAGATGTCCAGATACAGGAAGCACAGAGAGTCCCAATAAGATGAACCAAAGAGATATGCTCCAAGACACACTATAACGACAATGTCACAAGTTAAAGACAGAATCTTAAAGGTGGAAAGAGAAAAACAACGAGTAATGTGTAAGGAAATTTTCTCCAGAAACATTACAGGCCACTAAGAACTGGAACAGTATGTTTAAAGTATTAAAAGGAAAAAAACAAGAATACGCTGACAGCAATATTATTATTCAGATTTGGAGATATAAAGAGTTTTCCAGAGAGACAAAAGCTAAAGAAGTTCATCACCTCTAACTTGCATGTAGACAAAAGGTTAAAAGAACATATTTAAGTGGAAAAAAAAAAAAGGCCATAGCTGCAAATAAGAAAATACATGAAATAATCTCACTTACAAACATGAAAATAAAGAAAAGGTACTGGATCAATACTTACAAATCTAGTATGAATGTTAAAAAAACAAAGGTAGTAAAATAAACTATCAGATCAGATCAGATCAGTCGCTCAGTCGTGTCTGACTCTTTGCGACCCCATGAATCGCAGCATGCCAGGCCTCCCTGTCCATCACCAACTCCTGGAGTTCACTGAGACTCATGTCCATCGAGTCAGTGATGCCATCCAGCCATCTCATCCTCTGTCGTCCCCTTCTCCTCTTGCCCCCAATCCCTCCCAACATCGGAGTCTTTTCCAATGAGTCAGCTCTTCCCATGAGGTGGCCAAAGTCCTGGAGTTTCAGCTTTAGCATCATTCCTTCCAAAGAAATCCCAGGGCTGATCTCCTTGAGAATGGACTGGTTGGATCTCCTTGCAGTCCAAGGGACTCTCAAGAGTCTTCTCCAACACCACAGTTCAAAAGCATCAATTCTTCGGCACTCAGCCTTCTTCACAGTCTAAATCCCACATCCATACACGACCACAGGAAAAACCATAGCCTTGACTAGACGAACCTTTGTTGGCAAAGTAATGTCTCTGCTTTTGAATATGCTATCTAGGTTGGTCATAACTTTCCTTCCAAGGAGTAAGTGACTTTTAATTTCATGGCTGCAGACACCATCTGTAGTGATTTTGAGGCCAGAAAAATAAAGTCTGACACTGTTTCCACTGTTTCCCCATCTATTTCCCAGGAAGTGGTGGGACCGGATGCCATGATCTTCGTTTTCTGAATGTTGAGCTTTAAGCCAACTTTTTCACTCTCGTCTTTCACTTTCATCATGAGGCTTTTGAGTTCCTCTTCACTTTCTGCCATAAGGGTGGCGTCATCTGCATATCTGAGGTTATTGATATTTCTCCCCGCAGTCTTGATTCCAGTTCGTGTTTCTTCCAGTCCAGCGTTTCTCATGATGTACTCTGCATATAAGTTAAATAAACAGGGTGACAATATACAGCCTTGACAAACCTCTTTTCCTATTTGGAACCAGTCTGTTGTTCCATGTCCAGTTCTAACTGTTGCTTCCTGACCTGCATACAAATTTCTCAAGAGGCAGATCAGGTGGTCTAGTATTCCCATCTCTTTCCGAATTTTCCACAGTTGATTGTGATCCACACAGTCAAAGGCTTTGGCATAGTCAATAAAGCAGAAATATAGCTACAATAATTAGCAAAGGATGCACAAATTTAAAAGATGCAAAATATGCCATGAAATCTCAAAAACTTATGAGATACACAAAATGAAAGAAAAACGAATCCAAGCATAACACTAAAGACAGTCATCAAATCACAGAAGGAGAGAACAAGATAAGAAGAAAGGAACAGAGAATTACAAAAACCAGCAGAAAACGATCAACAAAATGACAATAAGTATATACCTGTCATTGCTTTAAGTGTAAATGAACTAACTGCTGCAATCAAAAGACATAGAGTGGCTGAATGAATAAAAAACAAGACCATCTATATAATGTCTACAGGAGACACACTTCATATCTAAAGATACACAAAGACTGAAATGAAGGGATACAAAAAAAAGTATTACACATAAATGGAAACAAAAAGAAAGCTAGGGTAGCAGTACTTATATCCACAAAATAGATATAAAAACAAAAGTTTTAAAAGAGATTTTTAAAGTATCTTTTAATACTTTAAATATCTTGTATAATGATACAGGGATAATTCCAACAAGAGGAAATACTAATGAATTCAAAATAGAAGCACCTAAATATATAAAACAATATTAACAGACATAAAAAGAGAGATTGACATTAATACTATATAGTAAGGGACTCTAATACACCACTTACAGCAAAGGATAAATCATTCAGACAGAAAACCATAAAAGAAGCACTGGTCTTAAAAGATATATTAGACAAATAGATTTAATACATGTATATAGAACACTCCATTAAAATAATAAAGTATGCATTCTTTTCAAGTGCATATGGAACATTCTCCAGAATAGAACACATGTTAGGCTGCAAAACAAGTTTGAAGAAGACTGGACTCGTGTGCAGCCAAAGATGGAGAAGCTCTATACAGTCAGCAAAAACAAGACCAGGAGCTGACTGTGGCTCAGACCATGAACTCCTTATTGCCAAATTCAGACTTAAATTGAAGGAAGTAGGGAAAACCACTAGACCATTCAGGTATGACCTAAATGAAATCCCTTATGATTATACAGTGAAAGTGAGAAATAGATTTAAGGGCCTAGATCTGATAGAGTGCCTGATGAACTATGGAATGAGGTTCGTGACATTGTACAGGAGACAGGGATCAAGACCATAGCCATGGAAAAGAAATGCAAAAAAGCAAAATGGCTGTCTGGGGAGGCCTTACAAATAGCTGTGAAAAGAAGAGAAGCGAAAAGCAAAGGAGAAAAGGAAAGATATAAACATCTGAATGCAGAGTTCCAAAGAATAGCAAGAGGAGATAAGAAAGCCTTCCTCAGCGATCAATGCAAAGAAATAGAGGAAAACAACAGAATGGGAAAGACTAGGGATCTCTTCAAGAAAATCAGAGATACCAAAGGAACATTTCATGCAAAGATGAGCTCCATAAAGGACAGAAATGGTATGGACCTAACAGAAGCAGATGATGGCAAGAATACACAGAAGAACTGTACAAAAAAGATCTTCATGACCCAGATAATCACGATGGTGTGATCACTGACCTAGAGCCAGACATCCTGGAATGTGAAGTCAAGTGGGGCTTAGAAAGCATCACTACGAACAAAGCTAGTGGAGGGGATGGAATTCCAGTGGAGCTATTCCAAATCCTGAAAGATGATGCTGTGAAAGTGCTGCACTCAATATGCCAGCAAATTTGGAAAACTCAGCAGTGGCCACAGGACTGGAAAAGGTCAGTTTTCATTCCCATCCCAAAGAAAGGCAATGCCAAAGAATGCTCAAACTACCGCACAATTGCACTCATCTCACACGCTAGTAAAGTAATGCTCAAAATTCTCCAAGCCAGGCTTCAGCAATATGTGAACCGTGAACTTCCTGATGTGCAAGCTGGTTTTAGAAAAGGTAGAAGAATCAGAGATCAAATTGCCAACATCCGCTGGATCATCGAAAAAGCAAGAGAGTTCCAGAAAAATATCTATTTCTGCTTTATTGACTATGCCAAAGCCTTTGACTGTGTGGATCACAATCAACTGTGGAAAATTCTGAAAGAGATGGGAATACCAGACCCCCTACCTGATCTGCCTCTTGAGAAATTTGTATGCAGGTCAGGAAGCAACAGTTAGAACTGGACATGGAACAACAGACTGGTTCCAAGTAGGAAAAGGAGTTTGTCAAGGCTGTATATTGTCACCCTGTTTATTTAACTTATATACAGAGTACATCACGAGAAACGCTGGACTGGAAGAAACACAAACTGGAATCAAGACTGCGGGGAGAAATATCAATAACCTCAGATATGCAGATGACACCACCCTTATGGCAGAAAGTGAAGAGGAACTCAAAAGCCTCATGATGAAAGTGAAAGACGAGAGTGAAAAAGTTGGCTTAAAGCTCAACATTCAGAAAACGAAGATCATGGCATCCGGTCCCACCACTTCCTGGGAAATAGATGGGGAAACAGTGGAAACAGTGTCAGACTTTATTTTTCTGGCCTCAAAATCACTACAGATGGTGTCTGCAGCCATGAAATTAAAAGGCATTTACTCCTTGGAAGGAAAGTTATGACCAACCTAGATAGCATATTCAAAAGCAGAGACATTACTTTGCCAACAAAGGTTCATCTAGTCAAGGCTATGGTTTTTCCTGTGGTCGTGTATGGATGTGAGAGTTGGACTGTGAAGAAGGCTGAGCACCAAAGAATTGATACTTTTGAACTGTGGTGTTGGAGAAGACTCTTGAGAGGCCCTTGGACTGCAAGGAGATCCAACCAGTCCATTCTGAAGGAGATCAGCCCTGGGATTTCTTTGGAAGGAATGATGCTAAAGCTGAAACTCCAGTACTTTGGCCACCTCATGCGAAGAGTTGACTCATTGGAAAAGACTCTGATGCTGGGAGGGATTGGGGGCAGGAGGAGAAGGGGACGACAGAGGATGAGATGGCTGGATGGCATCACTGACTCAATGGACATGAGTCTGAATGAACTCCGGGAGTTGGTGATGGACAGGGAGGCCTGGCGTGCTGCGATTCATGGGGTTGCAAAGAGTCGGACACAACTGAGCGACTGATCTGATCTGATCTGGACTTGTGTGAAACATAATTTCTGACCACAATAGTGTGAGACTAGAAATCAACTACAATTTTTAAAAGCTGTAAAAAAAAAAAAAAAAAAAAACCACATGCAGTATAAACAATGTGCTCTAAAATGACCAATGAGTTACTAAAATATCAAAAAGGAAATAAAAAACTACCTGGGGAAAAATGACAATTGAAACACCACATTCCAAAATCAGTGGGAGGCAGCAAAAGCAATTCTAAGAGGTAAGTTAATTGTGGTAAAATCCTACTTTAAGAAGCAAGAAAAATCTCATTCTATTCTTAACCTAGTGTGAAAGTCACTCAGTCTTGTCCATCTCTTTGGGACCCCATGAACTATACAGTCCATGGAATTCTCTAGGCCAGAATACTGGAGAGGGTAGCCTATCCCTTCTCCTGCAGTTCTTCCCTACCCAGGAATCGAACTGGGGTCTCCTGCATTGCAGGTGGATTTTTTTACCAACTGAGCTATCAGGGAAGCCCCAATTAAACCTGAAGGAATTACAAAAAAGAACAAACAAAGCTCAAAGTTAGAAGAAAGGAAATAAAAAAGATACAAGCCGAAATAAATGAAACAGAGACCAAAAAAGAAAAAAAGAAATCAATGAAACTAACAGCTAGTCCTTTGAAAAGATAAACAAAATTGATTAAAGAACTCAAATAAATAAAATCAGAAATGACATAGAAGTTGCCCCTGTCACCAAGGAAATACAAAGGATCATAAGAAACTACCAAAATGGACGATCAAGATGAAATGAATAAATTCCTAGAGATTTATTATATTATTTAATTTATTCTATTAATTTATTTCTATTAATTCCTGCAATCCCCCAGGACTGAATCAAGAAGAAGTAGATAAGATAAACTAATTATCAATAGCAAATTGAATCAGTACTAAAAGAAAAAAAAAAAAAAACTCAACAAACAATAGTCCAGGACAAGACAGCTGCACAAATGAATTTTACCAATTATTCAAAGAAAAGTTAACACCTGAACTTCTCAAACTATTACCAAAAAAACTGAAGAAGAAGGAATACTTCCAAACTCTTTCAACAAGATCAGCATCATCCTGATACAAAAACTAGATAAAAATATCACACACAAAAAAATTACAGCTAGTATTCTTGATGAAGATAGATGCAAAAGTCCTCAATGAAATATTAGCAAACCAAAGTCAATACGTTAAAAGAATCATACACTATAATCGGGTGAGATTTACTCCAGGGAAACAATGATGGTTCAGAAAGGCTTTCATAAAAAATACAAAATATAACAAGTGTTGATGAGGATGTGGAGAAAGAGAAACCCTTATTCACTCTTTCTGGGAGTGTAAATTGGTTCAGTTGCTATGTAAAACAATATAGAGTTTTCTCAAAAACATTAAAAAAAAATAGAACTACCAGATGATCCAGCAACTCCACTTCTGGATATTTACCCAACGAAAACAAAACCTCTAATTGGAAAAGATAGATGCACCCCAGTGTGTATTGAAGCAGTATTTACAGTAGCCAAGATGTAGCAGAAACCTCAGTGTCTATTGATATTAATAGATGACTAGTAAAGAAGATGTAGTATATACAGTGGAATATTGTTCAACCATAAAAAAGAAAGAAGTCCTGGCGTTTGGGGCAAACCAGAGAAGGTGATGGCACCCCACTCCAGTAATCTTGCCTAGGAAATCCCATGGACGGAGGAGCCTGGTAGGCTGCATTCCATGGGGTCGCTATGAATGGGACACGACTGAGCAACTTCACTTTCACTTTTCACTTTCACGCATTGGAGAAGGAAATGGCAACCCACTCCAGTGTTCTTGCCTGGAGAATCCCAGGGACAGGGTAGCCTGGTGGGCTTCCATCTATGGGGTCGCACAGAGTCGGACACGACTGAAGCGACTCAGCAGCAGCAGCAGCAGGTGAACCTAGAGGGTAATATGCTTAAGTGAAGTAAGTCAGATAGAGAAAGACAACTATCTTATGATTGCAATTATATATGAAATTTAAAAACTGAACTAAAGCAGACTCATAGATATAAAGAACAAAGATGGTTTACAGGCTAGAGGCAGGTAAGCAGATGGCAAAATAAGTGAAGGAGATTACGAGGTAGAAACTTTCAGTTATAAAATAAGTCGTGGAGATGTAATACACAGAGCAAGGAACATATTGTATTAATAATATACAATAAAGTGAAAGTGAAGTCGCTCAATCATGTCCGACTCTTTGCGACCCCATGGACTCTAGCCTACCAGGCTCCTCCGTCCATAGGATTCTCCAGGCAAGAGTACTAGAATGGGTTGCCATTACCTTCTCCAGGGGATCTTCCTGTCCCAGGGATCGAACCCAGGTCTCCTGCATTGTAGGCAGATGCTTTACCATCTGAGCCCCTATCCTTAATTATAATAAACAATAATATGGTATTAATTTCAAATGGTCACATCTGGTTACTAGACTTATCATGATGATCATCTAAAAATATATATAAATGTTGAATCACTGTGCTGTATGACCGAAACTAATATAATACTGTATGTCAGTTGCACTTCAATTTTTAAAAAGCTGATCACAACTACACACAAACCACCTGAGTTTAGACCTCTGTTCAGCAGTCCTGTACACAGGGTGCAGAATCATGACATAAATTCACTTGTCTGATTACAAGCACCCTGAATCCTCCTCCATTCCCTAGTCTGATTTATTTCTGTGCTATTTCCAGTTTCTCTGAGACTTTCTTATGATTTTGCTTCATTGATTCAGACAGTATTGGTTTCTGTTTTTCTACAAATTGCCTTTCTTTGCATTTAAATTACTGAATTGCTTCAAGAGGAATCCCTTCCTGGCAGGAACTCTCCATTGGCATTCTTATGAGGGAAGTCGATCTCTGCTTTATGAGCTTCTGCTCCATCCTCAGGCCCCAGCAACACATACTGCTGCTAAGACAATTGCAAATCTGCCTCAGGGTAATGACATTTGGTCGTGGGGGGAGTGGAGCTGAAATATTTCTACTCTACCCTTGTCACATCAGCCTTTTGCTCTCCACCGTCTCATTCCCAATTTCTCCTGGTAGGAGAAGTTGGAACCCAAAACATTCTTCTTCTATGGTTTAGTAATGAATGGGATTACTGTGCCTTAAAGAAAGGAGATCAAGTTTTGTCCTTTTTCTTGACTCTTTCCTTTATGATGCAGTAAAACTACCTGGGTACAGAATTCTACTTAGAGAAGATTTTTACTTAAGGTTAGTAGGTGGGTGAGTAGACCCACCTATGCCAAAGCCTTTGACTGTATGGATCACAATCAACTGTGGAAAATTCTGAAAGAGATGGGAATACCAGACCACCAGACCTGCATCTTGAGAAACCTGTATGCAGGTCAGGAAGCAAGAGTTAGAACTGGACATGGAACAACAGACTGGTTCCAAATAGGAAAAGGAGTATGTCAAGGCTGTACATAGTCACCCTGCTTATTTAACTTACACACAGAGTACATCATGAGAAACACTGGGCTGGATGAAGCACAAGCTGGAATCAAGATTGCCAGGCTGCTGCTGCTGCTGCCGCTGCTAAGTCACTTCAGTCGTGTCCGACTCTGTGCGACCCCACAGACGGCAGCCCACCAGGCTCCCCCGTCCCTGGGATTCTCCAGGCAAGAACATTGGAGTGGGTTGCCATTGCCTTCTCCAATGCAGGAAAGTGAAAAGTGAAAGTGAAGTCGCTGAGTCTTGTCCGACTCTTCGCGACCCCATGGACTGCGACCCACCAGGCTCCTCCATCCATGGGATTTTCCAGACAAGAGTACTGGAGTGGGGTGCCATTGCCTTCTCCGAAGATTGCCAGGAGAAATATCAATAACCTCAGATATGCAGATGACACCACCCTTATGGCAGAAAGTGAAAAAGAACTAAAGAGCCTCTTGATGAAAGTGAAAGAGGAGAGTGAAAAAGTTAGCTTAAAGCTCAAGATTCAGAAAACTAAGATCATGGCATCCAGTCCCATCACTTCATGGCAAATAGATGGAGAAACAGTGGAAACAGTGGCAGACTTTATTTTTGGGGGGGGCTCCAAAATCACTGCAGATGGTGACTGCAGCCATGAAATTAAAAAAAAATACTTGCACCTTTAAGAAAAGTTATGACCAACCTAGACAGCATATTAAAAAGTAGAGACATTACCTTGCCAACAAAGGTCCATCTAGTCAAGGCTATGGTTTTTCCAGTAGTCATGTATGAATGTGAGAGTTGGACTATAAGGAAAGCTGAGCTGAAGAATTGATGCTTTTGAATGGTGGTTTTGGAGAAGATTCTTGAGAGTCCCTTGGACTGCAAGGAAATCCAACCAGTCCATCCTAAAGGAGATCATTCCTGGGTGTTCATTGGAAGGACTGATGTTGAAGCTGAAACTCCAATACTTTGGCCACCTGATGCGAAGAGCTGACTCATTGGAAAAGACCCTGATTCTGGGAAAGATTGAAGGCAGGAGGAGAAGGGGATGACAGAGGATGAGATGGTTGGATGACATCACTGACTTGATGGACATGGGTTTGAGCAAGCTCTGGGAGTTGGTGATGGACAGGGAGGCCTGGCGTGCTGCAGTCTGTGGGGTCTCAAAGAGTCGGACACGACTGAGCGATTGAACTGAACTGAACTGAGTAGACCCAACAGTCAGGCCTGCAGAAATAGCATATTTCTCTTCAGTAAGATGTTTCAAATTTTAGATTCAGAGAGAAGTTGGAGAATCTACTTTGGCCTCAAGGTTTAAACTGAATTTCTCAACACAGGTTTTACAGAGCCCTTCATTCTCCACTCACAGAAATCCTAAACCCTTCATCTGCTTCCTTTTTCAAAACTGTTTTACCTTTTAAATTGTATTCCTAGTGTCGAAGGAAGAGGCCACCATACAATGGTTGATATGAATATTGAATTTACTGCTTTGTAATCAAGTCAGAGCTTGCTTAGAAAGTTGTCTTCCTGAGCAAAGCCAAGAGGTGGTCTTACAGAAGATTTGACACCAGGGAGTTCAGGAAAAATATTATTTTCCCTTAGAAATGTCTAAGGGCTTCCCCGGTGGCTCAGATGGTAAAGAATCCACATGTAATGCAGGAGAGCCAAGTTCAGTTTCTAGGTTGAGAAGATTCACTGGAGAAGGCAATGTCTATCCCCTCTGGTATTTTCGCCTGGAGAATCCCATGGACAGAGGAACCTGCGAGCTACAGTCCATGGGGTCACAAAGAGTTGGACTGAGTGACTAAGCAGCAGCAGACTAAGGAGAAGGCAATGGCACCCCACTCCAGTACTCTTGCTTGGAAAATCCCATGGACGGAGGAGCCTGGTAGGCTGCAGTCCGTGAGGTTGTGAAGAGTCAGACACAACTGAGTGACTTCACTTTCACTTTCCAAGCAGCAGCAGCAACAGAAATGTCTAAGTCTTCTAGTAATTTCTAGAAATTTCCAGCATCCAGCAGTATCAGTGAGAAATCTCATGCCAATCTTATGTTTATTTATAGACATTTTTTCCACCTCTGGAAACTTTTAGGACTTTTATCTTAATGTTTTGAGATTTAAACCAGTTTGCTATGTTTGAATTTTACTCCTCACTCACATTTGGTGACCTTTTTAAATCTAAAGATTTGTGCATTTCTTCTGCTCTCTCTAAAAAAAGTTTCTCTATAGTTTATTAATTTTTCTTTATATCCTCTCCTTCAGGGACTTACCTAACTTATGTCAGAACTTCTAGTTGTATCTTTCATGTCTATTTCACCTCTCTTACCATCAGTTCTCTCTTACCTTGTCTTGCATGTTTTTACATCTCCTGTCTTTCTGTGTTATATTCTGGGAGAATTATTCAACTTACTGAATCTCTCTTCAGTTGTGTCCATTCTGAAATTTAATCAATCTCATATCTGTTTTTGTTTTTATTGTTATTGCTTTTTTGCTTTCTGGATGATTAAAATTTTTTATCTCCAAGTCTCTAATTGATTCTTTCACAATAAAGATTCTGATTAACATAAAATAGATACCCTCTCTTATCTCCATGAGGACATTAATCTTTTACAAAAATTGTTGTCCGTTTTGTTCATTTTAGTTCCTCAGGTGTTTGTTTTCTTTAATGCTTCTCACAGTGCTCATTTTGCGCAATTGTTTGACAGTCTTTGTCTTGTATGATTATCTTTCTACTGAAATTCTTTGTAATTTAGGTAGATTAGTAGTATGCAAAGAGGGATAATAGGCATGGTCTACCTTAGCGGTGGAAGTATTTTATCATCAGCATCATTTGTTATCAGCACACAGTGACAATATAAGGACTGACTTTGAGTTATTTATAGTTGTTTTTTTTTTTAATTTCCCTGCAGACATTACTCCCCTTTATTGCCATCACCTGGGGAAGATCAGTCCCACTACACCCTCTCTTAATCCACCTTCTCGATTCATCCCAGCACATGATAAGCCATTGCTATAGATTCTGTTCCATTAAATGTCTTCTTTCTACAGTGATTGTGGGGAAAACATTGCTAAGAAAAAATAAGTAAGCAACAAGGCTTTATGGTAAAGAACAGCTAATTACACCTAATATATTATAATGACCTATAATGGAATATCTGAAATTTTATCAGCCAGAAAGCTGAATCACTATTCTGTATACCTGAAACTAACAGAATATTGTAAATAAGCTATACTGAATTGTTGTTGTTGAGTCACTAAGTCATGTCTGACTCTCTGTAATCCCAAGGACTGTAACCCACCAGGCTCCTCTGTCCATGAGATTTCCCAGCCAAGAATATTGGGGTGGGTTGCCAATTCCTACTCCAAGGGATCTACATTAATTTGAAGAATTCCTAAGAAGGCTATAACACTAACTCATTGTCTGGGCATAGAGTCCCCAACTCCCTCTGATTTTTGCCACCCACGTGGATACAGCTCTGCTTCTCCAGCTCAAATTCCCAATCTTACCCGATCTTACTCCCCACCCTGGAGACAATTGCTTCTGCTTTCATCCATTCCATGCAGATTTGGTGCTTATTAACCCCATGTAATCACCTTAATGGTTGACCATGGCACTTGAATCTACCCTCTTCAAGGGTAGAGCATTTCCAGAATCCTTCTCACTTTGCAAGAAATGTTTCCTATGAGTGTTTTGGGTATTGGTTTTCTTCATTAATATAACAACAGTAGCCTATTCTAAGCACTTCACAATATGTGCAAATTAAATGATATGAACCCATGTGACTTCTCATTAAGAAACTTCTCAAATTTCCTATTTTCCAGCTAGAAATTTCCTGTTTTCCAGCACTATAGATTTTCTTAACCATCATTTTTGTCATTTCTAGAGATTTATGGCATTCAGTCTATTATCTTGATCTAATTTTTTTATCTGCTTCTTAAAATAGCTCTGCCCTTTTTTTCCTAGACATTCAGTCATTCTGGAGTAGTCTGCTCAGAGGGTCATAGCAAAATACCACAGACTGGGCAGTTTAAACAACTGAAACTTAATTTTCTCATGGTTCTGGAAGATAGGAGTACAGATCAGAGGGCTGTCATGGTTGATTTGTTAAGACCATTTTCCTGGCATGTAGGCAGCTACCTTCTCATAATCTCCTCCCATGGTCTTTCTTCTGTAAACAATCAGAGAGAGAGTTCTCCAGTGTCTCTTCCTCTTCTTAGAAGAACACAAATCCTGTTGGATTAGGATCTCACTCTTATGACTCGATTTAACTTCAGCTACCTTTCTAAAATCTTATCTCCCAAATAGTCACATTAAGGATGATCATATTCCTGAATTTGGAGGAACAGCATTCAGTCAATAGCAATTTTAATAGATTGATTCTTAAAGAAAACAGCAATTTACTCAGAAGAAGCTGATAAGCAAGAACAAATGTAAGGGCACATGTAAAGTGAAAGAGAGGGATATTAACTAAAGAATCTTCGAAGTAAATATAGAACATGCTGTCTTTCCTGATGAAAAGTAGTGTGCAAAAATATCTGTAGAATAAATGAATGAGACACTCAAAATATACTTCAGCTTCCCCAAGACACCAATTTCAGGAACATTTGTGAATATATTCTTTGATTCATTTAGGTTGGATTTGTATAAAACAAATAATAAAAACATGACTGTTCCTTACTTTACTCTCAAACATGAAATTCATTAGGGAATTTAAGATGTTTATTAAATGAAAGATATTAGTATTAAAGACTAATAAATTTTGATATTGATATGCTATTAAAAAATTATCTTTCCAACTGGGCTAAGATTTGGAAAGGGTTGCTGTTCTTATGTCTAGTGATGTGTTTGTGGATATCTGTGCATATTAGTATACATATGGGACTTAACAAATTTTAAATCTCTGTGGCAATATTTCTGTAACACTTTTGCGACTTTAGTCTTAACTAGTCACTTAAATTCTAACAAAGTTAGGCACCACCGTATTTATATACTATTAGAACATGATTAACTAAAAATAAAAATAAGTGCTATGTACACAGTCTCTAGCACTTACAGGTAAACAGAAGAATAGATCTAGAGAGCAGACTGTTGGAATAGGTTTGCAAACAAGATTTGGGGCCACAGATGCATCATAGGCTGTTCTACACAGATCAAAAATAATTTAGGTTAGGAAGCTGTGGATCATAATATCCATATGTACACTACCATATGTACAAATTAATGTGTACAAACAATACCATATGTAGACGTGAAATGTGACAAGCAACTCAAACTTTTCTCAGTATTTAGAGGTAAATGTGAGAAGACAGCAAAGTGAGAATTGGTTAAGCTTTATCTTAATGACCCAACTTTGCTTACAACTGTTTTTATGATAGAGCCAAAGATACATTGCTTAAAATCAGAATTGTGTGTAAATTTCAAATATTTTTATTTAGAAATCTAATCCTACAAAAATGTTCACTTATTCAAATCAGATTTCTTTTCTGCAGATGTAAAATTAGAGGACAGCTCTATGAATTTATCATTAATTAATATCTTTCAGTTGCTAAGTCACGTCCAACTCCTTGAGACCCCATGGACTGCAGCATGCTAGGCTTCCCTATCTTTCACTATGTCCAAAAGTTGGCTCAAATTCATATCCATTGAGTTGGTGATGCCATCCAACCATCTCGTCCTCTGTCACCCCCTTCCCCCTTTTCTTTCACTCTTTCCCAGCATCAGGGTCTTTTCCATTGAGTCGCCTCTTCATATCAGTTGGCCAGAGTGTTGGAGCTTCAGCTTCGGCATCAATCCTTCCGATAAGTATTCAAGGTTGATTTCTTTGAGGATTGACTGGTTTGATGGAGGATGTAGTGCAAGTGCTCTCAAGAGTCTTCTCCAGCACCACAGTACAGAAGCATCAATTCTTCAGCATTCAGGCTTTTTTACTGTCCAGTTCTCACATCTGCACGTGAATACTGGAAAAACTGTAGTTCTGATGATATGAAACTTGGTCAGCAAAAGGATGTCTTTTCTTTTCAGCACACTGTCTACGTTTACCATAGCTTTCCTTCCAAGGAGCAAGCATCTTGTAATTGTGTGGCTGCGTGTCATGGTCCACGGCGCTTTTGGAGACCAAGAACATAAAATCTGTCACTGTTTTCACATTTTCCCCTTCTATTTGCCATGAAGTGATGGGGCTGGATGCCATGCTGTTAGCTTTCTTGAACATTGAATTTTAAGCCTGTTTTTTTGCTCTGAAAACTAGAAAAATGACCTGCTACTCTCTCCCTCCCAAACCTCCCAAATTAGAATATAATATTCTTTGTATTGAAATATAGTTGATATACGATATTATGTTATTTTCAAGTATACTACACAGAGATTTGACATTTTCAAAAGATATGAAATGATAACCACTAAATCTGGTAACCATCTGTTCCCAAATAAAGTTATTAAATATTACTGATATTTATTAAGACGTATGTTATATCTTGTGTGTTATAACTTTATTTTATAACTAGAATTTTATACCTCTTAATCCCTTTTATCAGTGTTACTCACCTGACCTTCTCTCCTCTGGTAACCACCCATTTGTTATCTCTATGGGCCAGTTACACTTTTGTTTTATTTGTTTGTTTTCAGACTCCACATATAATTGAGATCATACATTATTTGTCTTTTACTAGCTGATTTATCTCACTAAAGCTTAGCTTTCTAGATCCATCAATGTTGTAAAAATGTTAATATTTACTTATTTTTTATGGCTGAATAAAATTATACCCCACACACACACACAATATCTCCTTTATCCATTTGTCTGCCGTGTACACTTAGGTTGCTTCAATATCTTGGCTACTGTAAATAGTGCTACAATATACATAGGGGTACATATACATTTTCCAGTTAGTGTTTTATATTTGGGGACAAATACCCAGAAGTGGAATTGCTGGATCATACCTTAGTTCTATTTTTAATTTTTTGAGAAAACTCCATGCTGTTTCCCATAGAGACTGCGCCAATCTACACTTTCACCAACAGTCTCGAGGGTTCCCTGTCTCCACATCCTTACCAACACTTGTGACCTTTTAATAGCCATTCTGATGTGTGTGAGGTGAGATCTCATTGTGGTTTTGATAGGAGTTCACTGATGACTACTAACCTTGGGCAGATTTTCAAGTCTTTTGGCCGTCTCCATGGCTTCTTTTTGCCTTTCATACTGTACAGGGGGTTCTCAAGGCAGGAATACCAAAATGGTTTGCCATTCCCTTCTCCAGTGGACCACATTTTGTCAAAACTCTTCACTGTGATCCGTCTGTCTTGGGGGGCCCTACACAGCTTGGCTCATAGGTTCATTGAGTTAGACAAGGCTGTGATCCATGTGATCAGTTTGGTTAGTTTTCTGTGTTTGTGGTTTTCAGTCTGTCTGCCCTCTGATGGATGAGGATAAGAGGCTTGTGGAAGCTTCCTGATGGAAGAGACTGACTGTGGGGGAATCTGGGTCTTGTTCTGATGGGTGAGGCCATGCTCAGTAAACCTTTAATCCAATTTCTGTTGATGGGGGGAGTTGTGTTCCCTCCCTGGTGTTTGGCTTGAGGCCAAATTATGGTAGAGGTAATGCGATAATGGAGACCTCCTTCAAAAGGACTTATGCCCACACTGTTGGATTCAGTGCCCCTGACGCCAGTGGTAGGCCACTGTCAATCCACACCTCTGCCAGAGACTCCCAGACACTCACAGGCCAGTCTGGGTCAGTCTCTAGTGGGGACACTGCTCCTTTCTCCTGGCTCCTGGTGTACACAAGGTTTTGTTTGTGCCCTCCAAGAGTCTGTTTCCCCAGTTCTGCAGAAGTTCTATAACAAATCCAACTGGTCACCAAAGTCAAATTCCCTGGAGGTTCTCAGTCCCTTTGCCGAATCCCCAGGTTGGGAAATCTGTTGTGGGTCCTAGAACTTTCTTAACAGTGTGAGAATTTCTTTGGTAGTACAATTGTTCTGCAGTTTTTGGGCGTCTGCTCAGCAAATCTATGGTGGGGCTGATGGCACCCTCCTCCAAGAGGGCTTATGCCACATGCTGGAGTGTCCCAGGTCTGCTGCAGCCAGAGCGCCTGTCCCTGCAGCCATCCACTGCCGACCCCTGTCTCCGCAGCTGTCCACTGCTGACCTGTGCCTCTGCAGGAGACACTCAAACACTCAAAGGTGGGTCTGGCTCAGTCTATGTGGATCCTCTGGGTCCTGGTGTGCACAAAGTTTTGTTTGAGCCTTCTGTGTGTCTCTGGTGGGTATGGGGTTTGAGTCTAAATGCAATTTCACCCCTCCTACCATCTTGTTGGGGCTTCTCCTTTGCTCTTGGATGTGGGGTATCTTTTTTTGGTGGCATCCAACATTCTCCTGTCGATGGTTGTTCAGTATCAAGTCGCAATTTTGAAGTTCTCTCAGAAGAAAATGAGCACATCCTTCTATTCCTCCATAGCAAGCTCTGGGAGTTGATGATGGACAGGGAAGCCTGGAATGCTGCAGACTATTTGTATGGGGTTGCAAATAGTCAGATGCAAGTGAGCGACTGAACTGAACTGACTGATATCTTCTTTGGAAAAATCTCTATTCAGATCCTATATCTAATTTTAAGCAGGTTTTTTTTTTTAATGTTGAGTTCTCTAATTTCATTTTACAGTTTGGATATTAATCTCTTATTGGATATATTGTTTGCAAATATATTCTCTCATTCAGTAAGCCGAATTTTTATTTCATTGCTAGTTTCCTTTGCTATGCAAAAGCTTTATAGTTTAATGTAGTTGCATCTATTTATTTTTGCTTTTGTTTTCCTTGCCTGAGGAGACAGATCCAAAAATATTGCTAATACCAACATCAAAGGACATGACATGTATGGAGTTTTGTGGTTTCAGGCCTTACATTTAATTCTTTAATACATTATGAGTTTATTTGTGTATATGTTGTGAGAAAATAATCCAGGTTGATACTTTTGCATGCAGCTATCCAGTTTTCTCAATAGCATTTACTGAAGAGGCTGTCTCCCTCCATTGTATATTCTTGTTTCTGTCATCATACTTAATTGACCATATAAATGTGGGTTTATTTCTGTGGTCTTTATTTTGTTCCATTGATCTATGTGTATGTTTTTGGCCAGTACCATACATTTTTTATTGTTTTTAACATTATTTTAAAAAAATAAAGTTTTTATTACATTAGCTTTGCAATAAAGTTTGAAATCAAGGAACATGATAAACTCACATTTTTCTTTTCCAGGATTATTTTAACTTTTCAACATCATTTGTGTTTCCATACAGACTTCAAAATTATTTCTTCTAGTTCTATGAAAAATGACATTGATATTTTGAGAACAAAATTTTTGCCTCCATTAGATTTTTTTCATGGCTTTATTTCTGGATGCAATTGTAAATGAATTTTTTTTAATTTTTATTTCTGATAGCATATAGAAATGCAACAGATTTTTGTATTAATTATGTATCCTTCACCTTTACTGAATTTATTTATTAGTTCTAACACTTTTTTGCTAGTGTCAAAGATTTTCTACATACACTAACATGTCATTTTCAAACAGCAACAGGTTTACTTCTTCCTTTCAAATTAGAAGACTTTTTTTTTTAATTTGAATACTTTTAATTTATTTCTTGTCTCATTGCTGGGGCTAGGACTTCCAAAACTATGTTGAATGAGAGTAGCAAGAGTACACTTATCGTGTTCCTGAAATTATAGTAGAGGTTTTCCGCTTTCACAATTGAGTATGAAGCTGACAGTGGATTTGTCACATATAGCCTTTATCATGTTGAGATATTCCTTCTTTACCCACTTTGTTGAGAGTTTTGCCATAAATGAATATTGAATTTTGTCAAAAGCTTTTTCTGCGTATATCCAAATGATCATGCTATTTGTTCTTCAATTTGTTAACATGGTCAATTTGAAGATATTGAATCATTCTTGCATCCCTGGAATAAATTCCTTTTGATCATGGTGCATGATCCTTTTAATGTATTATTGAATTCAGTTTGCTGATACTTAGTTGAGAATCTTTGCATTTATGTTTATTAAGGATATAAGCCTGTAATCTTTTTTGATGTTTTTGTCTGGTCTTTGTAACAGAATAATGCCAATCTCATTGAACGAGTTTGGAAGCATTCCTTCTTGTTCAATTTTTTTGAATAGCCGGAAAGGGTAAGTGGTAGTTTTCTTTAAACAATTGGTAAAATTCACCTGTGAAGCCATCTTGTCCTGGACTTTTGTTTGTTGGGAGTTTTTTTTAATTATTATTGGTAGTAGTATTTATTCACTTTCATTATTGATAATTGGTCTGTTCATAGTATCTATTTCTTCTTGATTCAGTATTAGAAAACTACATTTCTAGGAATTTATCCATTTCATCCATATTGTCCATTTTATTGGTGTATAATTTTTCATGGTAGACTCATAATTCTTTGTATTTCTGTAGTGTCAGAGACAACTTCTTTCATTTCTAATTTTATTTATTTGGGTTCTTTCTCTTTATGTCTTGATGAGTCTGGTTAAAGGTTTGTCAATTTTGTGTATCTTTTCAAAGAAATAGCTCTCAGCTTCATTGATCTCTTGTATCGGTTTTTCCTGGTGGGTGGAGAGAGAGACTCCCCTATTTCATTCATTTCTGCTCTGATCTTTATTATTTCCTTCCTTCTAACTTTGAGATGTGTTTGCTTGTTTGTTTGTTTCCTAGTTTTCAGGTTTGGGGATAGAGTACTTGAGATTTTTCTTGCTGTTTGAGATAGGTCTGTATCATTACCCACTTGTCTCTTAGAACTGTTTCTGCTCTCATTGATTTTGAAATGTTGTGTTTCCACTTCCATTTGTCTTCAGGTGTTTTTTTCCCCCTTTGATATTTTTAGTGTTTCGTAGCATATTGTTTTGGCTACACATGTTTGTGTGTTTTGTATTTTTAAAAAACTGTAGTTGAAAAAAAATTATAGTTGATTTCTAGGATCATACTGCTGTGGCCACCAGATGTATGCTCTTGGGGTGCCCCTATATAATCTGGGAACCCTCCTCTGCTGTGGTAGGCCTGACTTCTGTGGGCATGCTGGTAAGCAAGGCTTTTCCCAGCCCACTTGACTGCAAGGGCCTGCCTCATGCAGTGACTGTGGCCCAGTGGTGGGGGAGGCTGGGTCCCAAATGCCTGGCCCCCAAGACTGAGGTCCAAAGGGCCACAATACTGATACCAGTCTGCCAATGGTCACAGCAAGATCCCTTCATGGCTGGCTGTACAGGATAGAGGACAGCGGATCTGGTGTCAGTCCACTGGTAGATAGGCAAGTAAGCCTGCAGTTCTAATAGGCTAAAGAGAGGGTTCCTAAATGGCACTGTCCACCAGTGTCCACACAGTGAAACAAGCTCCCCAAAATAGCTGCAGCCAGCATCTCCAACCCTAGAGGGAGTCCCCGTTGCCTCCTGCCTCTTCAGGAGGCTTTTCAAGATGAGCAAGGGGATCCCATCCAGGCTTCTCTAAAACCATTGCCTTTGTGCTAAGACTTAGAGTGTGAGATTTTACATACACCCTTTTGGAACAGACACTTTGTTTCCACAGTCTTCTGGCTCTCCCACACAGAAGCCCCACTGATTTTCAAAGCTGGACACTCTAAGGTTCATCTCCCCAATGCAAGACCCCCAATCTAAGGAGCCCAATTTGGGACTGAGATCCCCCAGTTCTCAGGAAGGACCTCTGTGATTGTGGGTCACAGACGGAGGGATGTGGGTCCTGACTGTATCATGTATCCTTTTCACCCGCGCATCTTCTTGTGGTTCCTTCTTTATATCTTTAGCTGTAAAATTATTTTCTGCTAGTCTTCCTGTCTTTCTCATAGGGCGTTTCTCTGTTAGATAGTTGCTCATAAATAGTTGTAATTTAGATGAATTCAGGGACTATTACTCCTCCATTTTGACCACACCTTTCCTGGAATTTATTAGCTAATTCCTGTCTGTTACTCAAGACAGAAATCATGGGTTTTAAAGACTTTAACCAACTGGAATTTCTTAAAAGAGCTGTCATTTAATTAAGCATTAAGAAGAATCTAGCAAAGTTTGCAAAAGAAAGCCAAAAATCATTCAAGAAGATTGTATTATAGGAAATAAATACATTTAAATGAATTTAGGAACTAATGAATGGAAATCTAAAGTATTATTTAGAGAACAAAGATCGATTCTAAGTACTGATTTTACAAAATACTTGAGACAATAGAGGATAAAAATGACAAAATTTGATCACATTACATTTTTTTCCCCAATCAATTTTCTTAAAAATCACCTATGAAATCTTACTTGCTAAATATATAGAGTCTTCCTTAGTCTAGTCCCCATCTTGCTTTGGGTATAACACTGACTTCCTTTTTCAAACTCTTGGCTTCCCCAACTTTTGTGACATTTTTCTTTCAGTTCCCCCCTAATTGTTGCTTCTCAGTTCCTTTACTTATGCTACTCCTTAAATGTCAGCAGATTCCAAGATTGTGACCTCCCAGTCGTATGTAATTCTATATAATTTGCACCGTTTCCTCTAGACAGGTGATTCTCCATTCAGCCCCCAACTGACTTCCAGATCCAAATTTTCAACTGCCTAAAATATTGATTGTGTTTTAAAAGATCTTGATTATTTATTCACACCTCAAGTTTACCATATGCTAAATTTAATATACTTCAATTTATCTTGCAGCGTTTTATATCTCCATCTGAGTTGTCCATGTGGTATCACAATTACCTACTTCGCTAATTCTATTAGTTTCCTAAGGCTGCCATAACGAATTTCCACAAACTGACTGGGTTCAAGCAACAGGAATTTACTCTCAGTTCTGAAGACTAAAAGTCTGAAATCAAGCTATTGGCAAGGTTGGCCCTTCGGGAAATTCTGAGGGAGAATCTGTTCCACGGTTTTCTCCTGGCCTCTGGTCATTGCCAGCAATCCTTGGTGCTTCTTGGACTGTAGACCCATCACCCCAGCCTCTGCCCCTATGGTCACATGTCTTTCTCCATGTGTTTCTTCCATGTTTTCACTTGGCATTCTTATAGGGAGGACTCCCATCATTAGATTAAGAGCCCACTCTACTCCAGTGTGACCTCATCGTAAACAGTTACATCTGCAAAGACTCTGTTTCCAAGTACAGTCTCATTCTGAGGCTCTGGACGGACATGAATTTTGGCAGAACACTATCCATATTCACCAAATTTGACATTTCCTACTGTTACACTAATCCACAGATTTTAACTCAACTCTCTTCCCTCTTCAAATCATACTTTTTCCTCATCACAATTAATTACCATCTTTCTTTTTACAATAACATTCTAAAATATAGCTAATAATGTCCCTCTTCTGTTTAGAATTCTGTTATGGTTCTTCAGTGGTCTCAATTGACCTTTCAAGCTAAATTACAGGTGATTGGAGATCCTATATTAAAATGTTTTAGCCTTTATTGTCCTCAACAAGGCAACAACTAATACATCTTTCCTCAGGCTTTTGAGTATCTTCCCTTTACGTCATTAAAGTATCATTACTCCTCCTCTGTAGACTCATCCCTGATTACTATCTATTCATTTTGCCCCATCAAAATTTGCCATCCATTTGTGTTATGTTAAAGCTACAATCTTAAACTAGAGTATATGTATCACAGGGTGCACATGAAAACTTTCCTAGAGCCCTATAAACACTAATAGTTTTTAAAGAATCAAGTTCAAAATCTATAATTTACATACATACTCTTTCATGAAACTGGTATTCCTAAGTCACTTGCAGATGAGTTTTTCTTTCCTACCTTTCCTCTCACATTGGCTTTTCTCTCAGTTGCCAAAGAAAAGCCTGTTTCTAACCCATCCCAATACTACTGTGATACATTGTCCTGGAGTGCAAAAATTTTTGCAATCCCAAACACAGGGACAATTGTTAATTATATAATTTTTTTGCCTCTATCTGATTGAATTTAGGAAGTAAGGAATACTGTTATAATTCTCTTATTTGCTATCAATTGATTTTCGAAATGAGTTTCCTCTGAACCCTTATCAAAAAGAGAAATAAATTGTATTTTAACAATAACTAATTCTTTATTCCTCCATAAGTATATATTTAGTTCAGTTCAGTTGCTCAGTCATGTCCGACTCTTTGCAACCCCAGGGACTGCACCACTCCAGGCTTCCCTGTTCATCACCAGTTCCCGGAACTTGCTCAAACTCTTGTCCATCAAGCTGCTGATGCCATCCAACCATCTCATCCTCTGTCATCCCCTTCTCCTCCTACCTTCAATCTTTCCCACCATCAGGATCTTTTCCAATGCATCAGTTCTTCGTATCAGGTGGCCAATGGATTGGAGTTTCAATCAGCATCAGCATCATTCCTTCCAATGAACACCCAGGACTGATTTCCTTTAGGATTGACTGGTTGGATCTCCTTGCAGTCCAAGGGACTCTCAAGAGTCTTCTCCAAAACCACAGTTCAAAAGCATCAATTTTTTGTGACTCAGCTTTCTTTATAGTCCAACTCTCACACAAAATCTAAAATGCTTAACCATGTCAATCAGAGATGACTATCAATAAAACTTTACTCTCATGTTTGTTTATCAAAATTTATAAAATATATTTACTGTTTCCTTAATTCTTCACCAAGGAGTTATGAGGAATAATTCTTTTAAAAATATACAATATGAACTAGAATTATCAAGTATAACTCAAAAGAACCTTTGTTATAAAAGCATATTTCAGGTATACATGTGTTCCCCATCCTGAACCCTCCTCCCTCCTCCCTCCCCATACCATCCCTCTGGATACCTGTGGCGGATTCATTTTGATATTTGGCAAAACTAATACAATTATGTAAAGTTTAAAAATAAAATAAAATTTAAAAATAAATAAATAAATAAATAAAAATAAAAGCATATTTCATTGGTTCCCTCATACTTCCATACAATTTTTTGTTTATTTTATGGAATATTGTTTCTTCGTCTCCATTTTTTCATTCATTCACAAAATTACCTAAGGAGAAATACATTTATAACTTCTGTATATACATTGGTGGAGAAGAAGATAGGCAAGGATTACTGTGGAAGAAAGCTGGAAAAAAACAGAAAAGGTGGAATAGATTAGCATATTGATGTTCAGCTAACACAAAAAGAAAAATACAGAGTATGTGAAATATAGCTATGGATTAGAAATAGTGACATGCTTTATAATACAATTTTAAACATGTAACTGTGAGATATGTTTGCACAGTACAAACTGGTGTTATTAAGGGCCAATTATATGATCAAATAAGACAGATAATTCAGAAAAAGAAAAGCATTCTCTTTAAGTCTTAGTGCTTGAATTAGACATTTTGACAGTTTGAACACCTGACTTTACAGTCAGTAATCCACCAAGCCTCAACCTTATTTTTTATGGATTTTTTTTAATGCATTGAAGTACATCAAATAAGGTCAAAGAAAAAGGTTGAAAGTACTGGGTTTATTTATTCAACAAACATTTATTTAAAATATACCTTGTCCTAGATCTTGCAAAATATTAAGAAAACATACAGTTCCTGATCTTGAAACTGTCAGTTTATGATACTATCAAAAACAAACATAGCTTCAAAAATCCCAGATATACTAGATCATCAAGATCTTGTTGTAAGAATTATATTCCTGAATGCATCCTGAGTGTCCCAAGCAAGGTCCTATCACATAAAGTCCTACAAACACCATGAATTGAACACACACACATATACTTATAGACACAGTTCATCTTTTCATATACCCACTACAAACAAGCATCTCTTTCTGAATTCAAATTTTTATTAATGTTTTCATAAATCTAGTCTCCTGTAATAGTAATCTTTGTGAATTTAGTGTCTCGCAATAAAAACTGAGAAATTGGTCTTGATTCTTTATTTGGGTTTATCCAAAAGATCCAGAAAGTTCAAATTCTTTGATTTCTGCTCTACAATACTTCTTTAGTCCATTTTCCCTTCATCAATTCTAACCTAACCTATTAGCTTCCTTCCTTGCCTATATGCATTTACACTGCTCCTCTTCAATGCTCCCGTTATTGCTACCTTTCCAAAATGTCTATCAGCTCATACACCTCATTTGCGTAATATTCTCCATTGGTTCCCAGTAGCCTATAGGTCAGTGTTTAAACCCGTAAGCAGATTAAACAGGAACCATCATAACCTGACCCCACTCACCTTTTCAGACCTAACTACTACCTCTCCTGCCACCCCACCACCACCTGGCCCCTTACATGTACACATTGCCTTCCAGTCACGCCAAAACACTTGTTCAACGTATCATATTTATTTCACATTTTTTAACATGTTGTTCTCAAGGCCAGGAGGGGCCTCATTTCATTTTTCTGTCAAAGACAGTCTAACCCTTCCAGACTTGTGATGCTCTCCCTATGGGGCCAGTCTGATCCCCAGGCCAAGTTCAGTGTGAGCATAGCATTTTCTATGTATGTTTATTACTTCTAATTAGCTACTTATTTACATCCTTGCTTCCCTCATTAAACTGTGAACATCCAAAGGGCTAGTGTCTGTTCAACATATCTTTCTATTTCCAGTACGAAAAGTAGAAACTCAATAACTGTTTGATGAATGAATAAGCTTCTAGGCATACTAAGATTTTAAGCCGAAATTTATGACATGATATAAATGGCAACAAGTTTTCATCAGAAAATAAAAATTTTTTCTTGGTTTTGTGGACTGAATGCCCTCCTATTTCTATATCGTATATCAGATTTTCTTCCACTGCTGCTCCATCCTTGAATGGTTTATAAAGGTCTTAATGGGACACAGACACACCTGAAGAATCTTGATGCTGAAGCAGGACTTTAGACATTTGAAAGAGGTGCAAATTATACTATGATAATTGTAAGGGGAGAAAGAAAGACATCAATGGTTAGGGAATTTGTAAACAGTTAGATATGATATATTTGTGGACCTGGTGGAAAATGGATATTAGTGGAGAGGGGCTCATGTTAGAGTCCTCTTTAAATAGAATGCACAGGTTACCCAGTTCCACTGTGAACCCCATGGGTTCCCATTTGGAAGGGAGATGGAAAAGGCAGATATGGATGTGAGAAGGTGAGCATGGCTGGAACTTATGTGGGTCTATGTAGACCCAGTGTTAGACTCAGAAGGAGGGTCAAGAGTGAGTTAGAGCTTTGAGGATAAACTATGAGGAAATTCAGATCATTATAAAATATACTAGTTTATAAAGTAAGTCCACTCCATACAAGCCTTCAAGCTGCACAGTTTCAAAGATGCAAACATGTGTTCACATGCCCGGTGGTGTAAGTTATTCACACGTCTGACATACATTGTCACGTGCATGCATCCCCTAGGGGCGGTTGTACTTTTGTGCAATTTATTGTGCAGTGCTGTGTACCGTACAGTGGTACAGTGTCTGTATTTCAAGCCCAAGGTGTCCAGAAGCAAGTGTAAAAGCAGCGGTGATATAGCCGGTACTACTGAGAAGTGCCGAGAAGGAACAATGGAAACAAAAAGAAAATAACAGAGAGTAGAGTGAGGCGAAAAGATGGCAGACGCCACTTGTTCTTACAACATGAATTGTTCACCCATCAACATGGTTCTAAAGAAGAAGGATGAACTCATGGAACATGTGAAGTCTGCTGTGCCGATGGCATCAACAATAAAATCGAAGAAGCAAGGAAGAGTGATGGAGGAGGTGGAGAAACTTCTCAGTGTATAGATGCAGGATCAGGATCAGTGTCGAGTCCCACTCAGCTTAATGCTGCCTCAAGAGAGAGCTGAAAGCCTTTATGAAGACTTGAAGAAGAAACGTGGTGAAGAATCAGATGGCACACATTTTAATGCCAGTCATGTATGATTTCATCAGTTCAAGGCTAGAGCCGACCTTTACAATGTAAAAGTAAGTGGCAAGGCAACAAATGCAGATATGGTAGCTGTAAATTTCCTGAAATGCTTTGAGAAATGTGTTTTGAGAAATTATTTATGAAGTCACATATTTGTCCCATCGGGATTTTAATGTGAATGAGACAGGTCTGTACTAAAGAGGGTGCCAGACTGAAGTTGCATCAGTAAGGAGGAAAAGTGATGCCGGGCTATGAAGCAGCAAAGGACAGGCTAACTCTTGTTTGGTGGCAATGCTTCTGGTGATATGAAGCTGAAATCTCTCTTAATCATTCTGAGAATTCAAGAGTCTTGGTGTCCTTTAATGGACCGGGACCTGGAGGTCTGGAGGTGACGATAAGAAAAGTGAAAGAGAGAAAGAGGCTGATACTCCCTGGTTTATGCAGAGAACCAATAAAGTCCTTGACACAGGACTTGCATCTCTCATGAAGGTACCAGGTGCCCTCTCGAGGTGGGGGTGAAGGCACAGGGCGCCTTCTCAAGAGAGTCTTAGAAGCCCGGCAGGAGAGTGAGCTAGACGGGTTTCTGCATTCCAGAGAATTAGCCAAGGAGAGAGAGAGACAGAAAGAAAGAAAGACACAGGGACCCAAGCTCTGATGGAGCAAAGGTGCTTTATTAGCAGAAATGCAGGCTTATATATCTTTAGTAAGATGATTACTCAGCTATTACACAGGATGAAATTTTATCAATAGCCACAATATGGATACTCTAATACATACAAGGTCACTGACGCTGAAAAGAGTCACTGCATGTCTCATCCCATGACCTCAGTCCTGAGAACTGCATGCAGCTTTACTCATTCTTGGAATAGGAACTGATAAGGAACAGACAATCCTTGAGAAACAGAAAACAGCACGCAGGAATCCTCCTGTTAAATGTTCCCTGACAATTCCCCCTTATTTATTATATTTATAAAAAGGGTCTTGATTAATTGAGTTTGTCATAAAGAGAATGTTTACTAAAGGAGATTCAAGCCTGTCTCACACAGTGACCTCAGTTCCTGGGAGCAGCCTGCTGTCCCACTTTACAAGAAACAAAGGACTTGTGAGAAACAGCACGTAGGAATCCTGTTAAACACTCCCTGACACAAGAGCCTTTATAAACATAGCCATGGACTCTCTTCCTATTGTGTGGAAGAGTACTGTAACCCCAAAGCTTGAGTTACACAGGCGATTTTCCAGAACTGGTTTTTTCCACCACTTTATCCTGGATGTGGAGAAATATTGCTCAGAGAAGGACATCCCATTCAACATGCTTTTGCTGCTTGACAATGCTTGGGTCACCACCACCAACCCCCAATTCATGGACAACTTTCATCCTAGGATCAACGTAGTACCTAGGTCATTCATCCAACCTATGGGCCAGGGAATTATAGTGACTTTCAAGAAATATTATTTACATCACACTTTGTCAGGCAGTGAAGACAAGGAATGAATCAGGAACAACCTTGTGACAACATTGGAAGGACCATAACAACTACAGAGCTTCTCTGGTGGTTCAGACAGTAAGGAATCCACATGCAATGCAGGAGACCTGGGTGTGATCCCCAGGTTGGGAAGACTCCCTAGAGGAGGGCATGGCAACCGACTCCAGTATTCTGATCTACAAGACCATGAAAACACTGATTATGCTTGGCACCAGGCTACAGCTGTCACCAAGAATGGTACTTGGGAGAACCTTTGTCTGCAGTTTGTTCACAACTTTCGTGGATTTAAGAAGGTGGATGAGGAGTCCAAAGAGGTCTTCAGCAACTTAATGACCTTCACTGAGAAGCTGGAGCGAGGTCTGCAAGAGGACGCCTTCACTGAACTCCTTGCTGTGCAACACAAGAAGCTTACTAATGAAGGCCTGATGGAATTGGAGGCTCAGAGAAAGAACAAAAAGAAACAAGAGTGGAACTCGTTTTTATACAGGGGACTTACTGTATGCTTATTTTGTATGTCTTCTTAGAAGGGAAGTTTATTAAAGCATGCTAGGTATATTAGTTTTCTACTATAGCTTAACACATTATGGCAATTCTGGAGACTTAAAACAGCAACTAGTTACTAGCTCACATTTCCACAGCTCAGAAGTTTGGGTGGGCTTGGCTGGGTTCTCTGCTTTAGGCACAACACAGTTGAAATTAAGGTACCAGCCATGCCTGGCTGGGCTCTTATCTGGAGGCACCAAAGAAGAATCCACTTCTAAGTTTATTCAATTATTGGCAGGATGCAGTTTCTTACAGTTGTAGGACTGAAGTCCTTGCTTCCTTTTTATCTACTAGCCAGGGATCATTCTCAGCTCCCAGAGACTTCATGCAATTCTTATCAGGGGACTCCTTTCTCCTTCAAAGCCAAAAATGGAGAATTTCCCTCCAATGAAATTCCCTGTGTGCTTCAAATCTGACTTTCTGTTCTGTTACCAGTTGGAGAAACTGTCTGCTTTTAAAGGACTCATTAGATTACATCAGACACATTGCTATAATTTCCTTATCTTAAAGTCAGCTGAGCCACATAATGCAACCAATTATAGAAGTAAACTCCACCATATTCATTGTCCCTGGAATTACCTAGGACATGCAAGCCAAGGAGACATCTTAGAACTCTGCCTACCCACTCCAGTACTCTTGCCTGGAAAACCCCATGGGCGGAGGAGCCTGGTAGGCTGCAGTCCATGGGGTCACGAAGAGTCGGACACGACTGAGCGACTTCACTTTCACTTTTCACTTTCCTGCATTGCAGAAGGAAATGACAACCCACTCCAGTGTTCTTGCCTGGAGAATCTCAGGGATGGGGAAGCCTGGTGGGCTGCCATCTATGGGGTTGCACAGAGTCGGACATGACTAAAGCGACTTAGCAGCAGCAGCAGCAGCAGCAACCATGTCAACTATACCATTTTTTTTTCTCATGATACCACCTAATGACAGAATCACAGAATCCATTCAGTTCAGTCACTCAGTCGTGTCTGACTCTTTGCGACCCTATGGACTGCATCACAGAATAGTCATTTGCTAATTTTGGATTCTAGTTTTTCAGTGGGAAATCTGTATTGCACGAGCACCACATCCATTAAATTTTATTCTTGAGTTGTTCTATTCAGTTGTAGAAAGGAGAAGCTAACACATTATCTTGGGTGTATGGGGAAGAGGAAGAAACGTAATCCCTCCCCTGTATGTATCTCCTTATAGATCTGACTCTGTCACCTTTTTTTTTTTTCCATTTCATCCAAAAAGCAAACCACCTGTAGCCCCTGTTATTAACGAGTACGCAGATGCCCAGCTACACAGCCTGGTGAGAAGACTGCGTCAAAGAACAGATTTCTACAAAAGAAAGTTAGTGGAAGGTGATATGTCCTCACCTGAGAGCAGTCCCCAAACTGGTGAGTGGTGTTACCCCAAAGTTCTGGGACGAAGAGGATGAGTGGGTTTGTATCAGTATTTTGCAAATGGTTTAACTTGGGCTTCCCGAAAAGCAGTTTCCCCAAGACAATGACTTAGCTAGGAATATTTTATATTGAGGGTGGTGCAGGAGGTGAGACAGCAAGAGAGACAGGGAAGGGA
This sequence comes from Bubalus bubalis, assembly GCF_019923935.1. Classification (NCBI taxonomy): domain Eukaryota; kingdom Metazoa; phylum Chordata; class Mammalia; order Artiodactyla; family Bovidae; genus Bubalus; species Bubalus bubalis. The sequence continues at coordinate 6,234,359 of NC_059171.1, read as the reverse complement.
GTTAAGACAGTGAGGGTGTGCTAACGGCAGGGCCACTGGGGCTGACCCAGCTGAACATCTGTGTGGACGACACATAAGAATCATCCTGGAGGAACAGGAAGCTGGGAGATCAGTCCACCAACTCCTGCCCTTCGTCGGCTGAGGTCTGCTGCTGGGGCAAGCTGCTAAAGCGTTGTGCTGTGCCTAGTCACTCAGCGTGCCCGGCTCTTTGTGACCCTCTGGACTCTAGCCCACCAGGCTCCTCTGTCCGTGGGATTTCCAGGCAAGAACACTGGAGAGGGTTGCCATTTCCTTATACTCCAGCACTTTAAGCAAGCCAGCTGGGAGACAATGCCCTGGCAGGGAGATGAACTATTACATAATAGCTTCTTTTTAAAGGGAAAGGTCTAAAATATAGTCATCATAGCTTTATAAAGATATACCAAAAAGAGTGTTTTGAGCTTTACTTACCCACACTGGAAGGACATGAATAAAGCTAAAGAAGCCCAAAACTAAAACCTGTGGAATGGTGTATATTTTTAAAGTTTCTGTTCAATGTCAATCCAAAGTACTAACTACTTATGCTCCAAAATATGTGGGAATGAGGCTTGTATTTAAAATATCCTATTAGCAACACCTTTAAATCATTTAAGTTAAACTTTAAATCTGCTACTTCTTTCCAAATTTCAATGTTTTCATTACTTAGGTATTTTCACACACGACAATATTGTAAATGTCATAAAACGCCTCATCTGCCTGTGTGAAGGAAGATTACAAAATGTTTTCATTCCAAACAATCTAAACTTTTTCCTCCCTAAGCTAACTTAACCTCTTAAAAAGCTTTTCATCTTTTTTCTCCTGTAAAGCAAAGCCCACAGCTGTGTCATCAACCCAAGAAAGTAGTGCTAAGCTAAAAGAAGAGCATTCCCAGAAGGCGCCCCTGACCGAGTACCTAAAGCGACTCAGACTTCCAAAAAGCATAGATTCCTACACAGGTACCATCAAGGAGTGGACTGTCTCGGTGGGAGGAATGGTTATTCCCAAGAACCCCTGAAACCCAAGCTCACAGATGGCTTCCATGTTCTCTAGCCAGTATTCTGAGCCTGTCTAGAAACCAGTATTTAAACTTATGGCCTGCAATGGATCATTTGCCACTTTCTAGTGAAAAGAAGATATAAAAATATTCCTGTCTGTTTTTAAACAGTCCAAAGCAGGTCCAGTCCCTAATAATCTTTGAAAAGAAGCATTCAGCAATATGTTCATTGAACATTCTCCCCACCAAAAAAAAAAAAAAAAAAATCCTTATAAAATATGTCTTCTTCCATGGGTTCACATTGTGCATTTAATTGGACAAGTCCCGTCCCCAGCCTCCCCGGGGCAGAAGAAAGCCCTGGGTGCAGTCGTGGACTGCCGTCACCACTGACTCACCCCGTCTCCACCTCAGTCACCCCCGGTGAGCAAGATGTGGACCCTGGTTCACAAGCCCTGCGTGACCCTGCAGCTTCTTTAAGAACACTCTGGAGGGTCCTGCTGCAGTTCCAGACACAGTGAGGCTGCGACTTTTCCTCGGGTTCCCCTCCCGTGATGCTAATCGTGCAGTTACTCCGGCAGAGAGACACAGTGGCTACTACTCTAGGAAACAGGAAGGACACCCTCCAAAGTTAGGAAAGCTGCTAAGATCATCTAACATCCGTCCTAAAGCCCAGCACCTCGGTTCTAGGGGCAGAACCTCATGATTGTTGTAAATAGAGCCTCCTACACAAATCCCTTATCTCCAGAGGGGAGTGCCCCAACTTGACCAACAGCAACAGAATTATTTTAATGTTCTGTAGATGCCATGTGGGTTGCTCCTGTCGCTTTTTTTCCAGATCGATTCTATCTCCTGTGGCTCTCGCTTGTCACCATCGCCTTTAACTGGAACTGCTGGTTTATACCCCTGCGAGTGGTCTTCCCGTACCAGACACCACACAACACACACTACTGGCTTATTACAGACCTCATATGCGATACCATCTACCTCTTCGATCTGCTATTAATCCAGCCCAGGCTCCAGTTTATGAGAGGAGGAGATATAATAGTAAGTAGGGGCTCTGGAGAAGCAGAAACTGACAAAGGAATATCAAAGACTGAACTACAAAAAACCAATTAATGTTTGCTTGTTGTTAATTTAACGTCTGAGGGACTGCACGCGTGGGTCTTTAACCACTGGAACCATCAGTTTAGTAACGACCATAACAAAACAACCGCTGAGCTCTCCCCTGTGTGCTGGGGACCGTGCATCTCCCTGTGCTCTAGTTTCCTCATTTTAAAAATAGCAACAGTAGTACCTTCATAATATTGATGGGGAGACTGGATGAATTGATGCCCATAGGGCGCCTGCAACTGTGTCTGCTGCCTGTCTTCTTTCCGCACTTCACTTTCCAGACTCATCACACCTCATTCCTCAGCATCAAGCGCCGTGTTTGATCCACCTGAGAAAGAGCATTCTCACCCTCATCTTCAACTGGATTTATTCTTACTGTTGAGGGAATTTCACAGTTAATCCAATCAATCTAAGACAGAAAGAGAAGAATAAGTTTTCACAAGTACACACCCAAATCTCTTACACTCCCCTGCCCCCCAGGGCCCCTCCCCAGCTCACTAAAAGGATGCTTCCTTTCCAACGCAAGTGCCCTGTGATATCTTTGTCACAGTCCTGGGGAGAGCTGCACAGAAACAGACCCTCCAGGGCCACCCTGGGGTGAGCACAGCAACCAAGTACATGGCACCCTAGGCTCGTACATGTTTTTGAAGATAAGAGGTAGGTTCCTTGATTTACTGAATATTTTCTTTTGAATCCTTAGATGATTTTAAGTTATCAAAAAGCTGAAAGGAGTAGTTTTGCTTTTGTTTTGTCTTTTTTTTTCCTTTAAAAATACCAGTTGATAGGGAATGCCTTCTAATCAAAACCACAATGAGGTACCATTTCACGCCAGTCAGAATGGCTACGATCCAAAATTCTACAAGCAATAAATGCTGGAGAGGGTGTGGAGAAAAGGGAACCCTCTTACACTGTTGGTGGGAATGCAAACTAGTACAGCCACTATGGAGAACAGTGTGGAGATTCCTTAAAAAACTGGAAATAGAACTGCCTTATGACCCAGCAATCCCACTGCTGGGCATACACACTGAGGAAACCAGAAGGGAAAGAGACACGAGTACCCCAATGTTCATCACAGCACTGTTTGTAATAGCCAGGACATGGAAGCAACCTAGATGTCCATCAGCAGATGAATGGATAAGAAAGCTGTGGTACATATACACAATGGAGTATTACTCAGCCATTAAAAAGAATACATTTGAATCAGTTCTAATGAGGTGGATGAAACTGGAGCCTATTATACAGAGTGAAGTAAGCCAGAAAGAAAAACACCAATACAGTATACTAACGCATATATATGGAATTTAGAAAGATGGTAATGATAACCCTGTATGTGAGACAGCAAAAGAGACACTGATGTATAGAACAGTCTTTTTGACTCTGTGGGAGAGGACGAGGGTGGGAAGATTTGGGAGAATGGCATTGAAACATGTATAATATCATATAAGAAACGAATCGCCAGTCCAGGTTTGATGCAAGATACAGGATGCTCGGGGCTGGTGCACTGGGATGACCCAGAGGGATGGTATGGGGAGGGAGGTGAGAGCGGGGATCAGGATGGGGAGCACGTGTACACCTGTGGCGGATTCATGTTGATGTATGGCAAAACCAATACAATATTGTAAAGTAATTAACCTCCAATTAAAATAAATAAATTTAATTTAAAAAAAAGAAATCTTTCCTAGGAAGAATTCTCAAGGCCAGAGCTAAAGTTATTGCAAAAATCTATTCAAACCATTCCTTGTGCGGGCCTCAGAGCACCAGTTAGGCCGGCACTCCTCTCAGCACACTGGCAGGCTGATGAACGGCAATGACGGCACACAAATAAGAAGGAAACAGCACGCGAGAAAGTGAGCACTAATCTCAACCTCCATTAGATGCACAAGAAGGGGAGAAAAATCAATGCTTGACAAATGGAAAATGACAAAATCAGCAAGGAGAAACTTTATTTTCAATTTTCAAAGACATCTTTGCACATAATGGAGTGTTATAACCAAGAAAAATAACCAAGAAAAATACACTCAATGAGCTCCATTTAAAACTCATTATCACAAGCCACAAATATAGAGCAGGAACTAATTGCTTTGTTTGTTCAAATGAAGTTTAATGGTTTCTTTAACTCAGAGTAGGTAGTTTTAGACTTTGAAACTTTGATTACATGTCGCTAAGAGGATGATCCAAGTCAAGTAGCCAACCTGAAAGTCTCACTGCCGTTGAGCTATCCATGTGACCTTTATGTTACACCACCAAGTTATTCATTCACTCAACAAACATTTATTACGTACCTACAGTTACCAGATATTCCAGGCAGAGTATGGAAATATTAATTCCTGAAAGGCTTGAGGGAAAATAGATACCAGATTGAGTGCTGGAGACCACAATAGAGGGAATGGTGAGTGTTTGCAAGTTTTCCATAGTATTTATGTGCAATATCTTTCTTCTGAAAATGGTGCTCCATAGAGAGCAGAATTTTGATTCAAGGACCAAAAAAAAAAAAAAAACAACTCATTTAAAATGTCCTTCATTGACAGCAGGAGTAGAGCTGGGAATGACCGTGGGGGTTATTTAGATGAGATTTGCACTCACAACACTTTGCTGAGCCTGCCAATCACAAGGATCCATGGAAACCCTCAGCACCTTCTGTGAAAGAGGTGAAAGTGTCAGTCTCTCAGTCATGCCTGACTCTGTGACCCATGGACCATAGCCCACCACGCTCCTGTGTCTGTGGAATTCTCCAGGCAAGAATAGCCATTTCTTTCTCCAGGGCATCTTCCCAACCCAGGCATCGAACCCAGGTCTCCTGAATTGCAGACAGATTCTTTACTTCTGAGCCACCAAGCAAGCCCTTCTAGTGACCACGTCTATCAGGCCTGCCCTTAGAGTCAACTGCCTTTGGTGATTTAGTTCCTATTTATAAACTGATCTGAAGAAAATTAACCACTCTCTTCTCTTTGCTCTGAAGATTTTGTTCATACTTCTGTCATTTAATTGGTATATAACCATTAAGCTCACTATGATGTAGTAGAAATAAATAGTAATAGACTAGGATCAAGTTTCACCTCTGAAATTAACTTAGAATAATACTTGAAGAAAATAAATTCACCCTTTCATTGTGTACTATCTTTGTCATCCATAAAATAGAACTATTACACCCACCTCATAAACTTATTGTGAAGATTAAATAAGACAACGTGAACACCTAGCCGTGGTCCAGCTTCTGGAAGGTGTGCAGTAAAGTGCTGACTGAATCAAATGAATGAATGTCCACACACTAGCTTCCTTTTGTCTCCTGTTTGTATATGTGGTCTCCTTTCTTACCTGATAAGTCTCCTGAGAGCAGGGACAGCATTCAGTTCATTTCCCTATTTACCTTAGGAAATCAGAGGATATATTCCAGATATATTTGAAGGAGTGAGTGAATGGCAGTCTTAGCTCAAGGATCTTTTTTTTCTCTTGAATAACTATTTAATCTAAATTGTAGTTATTTTATGGGCTTCCCTAATCGCTCAGATGGTAAAGAATCCATCTACAACACAGGAGAACGGGGTTTGATTCCTGGGTCGGTAAGATTCCCTGGAGGAGGGCATGGCAACTCACTCCAGTGTTCTTGCCTGGAGAATCCCATGGACAGAGGAGCCTGGTGGGTTACAGTCCATGGGATTGCAAAGAGTCAGACACGACTAAGTGACTAGCACTTTCACTTTTCACATTTTAAAAAATAAGTGCTTAATTGTCCTCAGTTAGCATACTGATCTTCAGAAGGCTAACGATGCCAAATATATTTAATGTGCCAAGAAGAGAGGTTTTAGAAACCCCAGACGGCATTTTCATATAATCTAGCAAGTTTTCAGAGAAGGCAATGGCACCCCACTCCAGTACTCCTGCCTGGAAAATCTCATGGATAGAGGAGCCTGGAAGGCTGCAGTCCATGGGGTCACTGAGGGTCGGACACAACTGAGCAACTTCACTTTCACTTTTCACTTTCATGCATTGGAGAAGGAAATGGCAACCCACTCCAGTGTTCTTGCCTGGAGAATCCCAGGGACGGGGGAGCCTGGGGGGCTGCTGTCTATGGGGTCGCACAGCGTCAGACACGACTGAAGCGACTTAGCAGTAGCAGCAAGTTTTAGCACACTTCCATTTATTCCATCATAGGATCAGAGACAACTCTGAAAGCAAAGGTACGAATATGCTAAGAGAATTCTTCCAGAGTTGAAGGATATGGTTACACTTTAATGTAACTTCTTAGCACTTGAAATGTCTGCTTGTTCCATATAAGCTTTAAAGCAACTGACTCATCTTACTCAAGCTTGGTACTTGATTCAACATAAACTTATATATACATATCTATGTCTACCTGTGGCTCAGGATGCCATTTTGTTTCAGAGAAAACAATTGTTAAATAAATTTGTTGTTTATTTTCTAATACACTTCTGTAAAATTTGATAAGGAAAATGAGGTGGTGGGACAGGAATTGGAAAGTTAGCTAACCGATTTTCAACACTGTTCAAGAGCAGCTTAAAACTTCTGAACATGGACAGCCTGGATAATAATGTTAGAGGATGCTGCTTCCATGTGTCCAAGTTATAATACTTTGGTTGAATAATTAATAGTACACAGTTTCTTCCTACCTATAGCTAAAATCGAAAAATATAAACTCAATAGTAGTAGTAATAGTAGTCACTCAGTCTTGTCCGACTCTTTACAACCCATGGACTGTAGCCCGCCAGGCTCCTCTGTCTGTAGGATTTCCCAGGCAAGAATACTGGAGTGGGTTGCCATGCCGTTCTCCAGGGGATCTTCTCAACCCAGGGATCAAACCCACGTTTCTTGAGTCTCTTGCAATGACAGGCAGATTCTCTACCACTAAGACCACCTGGGAGCCCCATCAGTCCAATATTAGCATTAATTCCTTTAGGTCTGAATATTAATGAATGTCTTTCTATTCCTCTACCTCTTATCACACATTTAGTGCTCACCCATTATGTGTTAGACATTGTGTTAGGAACTGAGAAATGGAGGGAAAAGATATGGTCCTTATCTTTTTAAGTAGCTCAGAGGATGAAGGAGAAATAAACAAAAGAAAAACGGTGGCGTTTTGTGATGTGAGTCATGACATAGGTGAGCCCTGGGTGCTATTTGATACAGAGAAAACCATACAAAGGAGGGAACACTTGGCCCACATTCTGAGGAATGAGTTGAAATTGCCTGCACACCTTTGTTCCCCTAAGATAAAGGAAAAACTATGTCCCAAGCTCTGGGAACAGCAGAGTCAAGGCACCAAGGTAGGAACTTTGGTGATGCACTTCTAAACAGAGTGAGTATGACGTGCTGCAGGAGGCGAGTGGACAGAGAGCAGAGCTTTGTGTACATGCAAGGGAGCAGATTTTTTTTTTTCCTTTAGGTCCTGTGACATCATGAATCAATAGAATTGCTAGTGATCTAGAGCGATCATCTCACTGCCCCTGTGGAATTGATCAAAGAGAGCATGACTCAAGGCAAGGAAACCAAAGCCAGAGGAGAAAACAGGCTTGAGAACAGGGCTGCCCAGGTGGCGTGAGTGGTAAAGAACCCACATGCCGTTGCTGGAGACCTAGGAGATATGGGTCTGATCCTTGGGCATGAGAAAATTGTAGGAAGGAGAACCAGTAGAACTTGGTTGCTGGTTGGATGAGAGCTGAGCGAGAGGGCGTGGTGTGGGCTCATTGACTAGGGAGATGAAAACACGCGCGTAGGATACTCAGCTGGAGAAGGAGTGTGATCAGGCTTCAGGGGAAATGGAGATGATGCTGCATTCATGTTTGCTGTAGGCTAACTTTGCGATTAACACAACTGATAAGTGAGGAGCCACTTGTTGGACAGGTTAACAGCTCCAGAAAGTGGTATTAAATGGAGGTAGAGGTTTGGTAGCATCAACATACCTAGTAACTTTGAAACTCTGCAAGTGGATGAAATTTCCCAGGAAGTATAATTAATATGAAGAGAAAAGAGAAGAAGGCTGAAACCTGGGAAATATTGACTTTTAAATGGTTAGTCAAAGAATGCAAGCGGGACACTCAAAAGTTGAAACTGAAGAAGTAAATTCTGTATGGACAAGACAAAATAAGCTCCATATTCCTTTACTGACATTTAATAGAATTTAAATATGGCCACTCTGTTTTGTTTTGCTTAATAAAGACCCATATTTTGAATTACACACTTGCACATACACAGAAGTATATTGCATAATTATTGAGAAGAAGAAACTCAGCCTAATACAACTTCATCTGTATAAACTTTGTTAAACAGGCTGCAGTTTTGAAAGGAAGCAGTTTTTTTTCAACTTCTTCAGTTGAAACTGAAGAAGTAAAGAATGGCATTACAGATTCTTGGGAAAAAGAAAGTTTAATATTGTCCCCAAAAAGTCAACTGCTTCAAAAGTTTTCTTCATCTCTTTGTTCCTTTACCTGTTCATCCACTCAAATATTTATTGAGCTTTTAATATTTATAGTCACTAGTTATACACAGTTGCTAAACAAAATCAACCCTGTCCAGAAATACATTATCATTCACAGAGTAGACCGATTTTAAATAAATGGGAATGAAAGGTATGTGTGATTTCAAAACACAGTGAATGCCATAAAAGAAAAGTGAAAGTGAAAGTCGCTAAGTCCTGTCCGACTCTTTGCGACCCCAGGGACTGTGTCCATGGAATTCTCCAGGCCAGAATACTGAAGTGCGTAGCCTTTCCCTTCTCCATCGGATCATCCCAACCCAGGAATCAAACTGGGGTCTCCTGCATTGCAGGCAGGTTCTTTACCAACTGAGCTATCAGGGAAGCCCCACCATAAAAGAATGATAGTGTTATAAAGGACCCCCCGGGTGTGCTCATTAGGAGATCACTGGTGGCTTTCAAAACTGTAGCCTTGGTGGAATTGAAGAAGTAAGCAAAAGTCAAATCACCATCAAATTACCTTTTGCTGAGGAATAAATATGAGGGAAGTGCATAGAACAAAACAAGGTAGGCAACTCTCTAAGAAGCTTGAGTGTGACAAATAATTAGAAAAAATACAAAAAGAAAACAAAGCCAAGGAAGGTTTATTGATTTAAGATATGTAAACAGGAAGCATATTTATAGGCTGAAATTGGAAGGGCCTAATAGAAAGAAATAGTTATAAATATTTTTAAGTGAGAATGTATTTAATGAAATTGCATAAAATTAATATGAATTATAATATATTTCAGGTGGATTCAAATGAACTAAAGAGACACTACAGGAATTCTACAAAATTTCAGGTAGGTGACTTACAATTCCAAAATCCAATATCATTTTGAGTTTAAGTCCATCCACAAATTTCTACCAAAAAAAACTGCTTCCTTTCAAAACTGCAGCCTGTTTAACAAAGTTTATACAGATGAAGTTGTATTAGGCTGAGTTTCTTCTTCTCAATAATTATACAATATACTTCCATGTATGTGCAAGTGTGTAATTCAAAATATGGGTCTTTATTAAGCAAAACAAAACAGAGTGGTCATATTTAAATCCTATTAAATGTCAGTAAAGGAATATGGAGTGTATTTTTGTCCTGTCCATTCAGAATTTTAGCCTCCAATTCATGTAGCAAGATGATGTAAAAGTCAACAAAATTGTTTCTACTCCTATTTCATTCTTGTTCATATAACATAAAATACAGTATGAAATAACTCAGGAAACTCTGCTCAATATTCTGCAATAACTTAAATGGGAAAAAGAATTTGAAAAAGAATGTACATATACATGGGCTTCTCTGGTGGCTCAGACAGTAAAGAATCTGCCTGCAATGCAGGAAGATCCTCTGAAGGAAGGCAGGAAATGGCAACCACTCCAGTATTCTTGCCTCAAGAATTCCATCGACAGAGGCTACGGTCCATGGGGTCTCAAAGAGTCAGACACAACTACACAACTAACACGTATACATATACAAACACATACACTGCTGTTGTTGTTCAGTCGCACAGTCATGTCCAACTCTTTGTGACCCCATGGATTGCAGCATGCCAGGCTGCGTCTCTCGAAGTTTGCCCAAGTTCATGTCCATTGCATCAGTCATGCCATCCAGCCTCTCATCTTCTTATGCCCTCTTCTCCTTCTGCCCTCAATCTTTCCCAGCATCAAGACTTTTCCAATGAGTCAGCTGCTTGCATCAGGTGACCAAAAATCTGAAGCTTCGGTTTCAGCATCAGTCCTTCCAATGAATATTCAGGGTTAATTTCCCTTAAGATTGAGTGGTTGGATCTCCTTGCAGTCCAAGGGACTCTCAAGAGTCTTCTCCAGCACCACAGTTCAAAACCATCAATTCTTTGGTGCTCAGCCTCCTCTACAGTCCAGCTCTCACAACCGTACGTGAACACTGGGCAGACCATAGCTTTGACCATATGACCTTTGTCAGCAGAGTAACGTCTTTGCTTTTCAGTATACAATATACATGTATACATCCAACACCAGGCTTTCCCTGGTGACTGAGCAGTAAAGAATCTGCCACCCAATGCAGGAGACACGGGTTTGATCACTGGGTCAGGAAATCCCATGGAGAAGGAAATGGCAACCCACTCCAGTATTCTCACCTGGAAAATCTCATGGACAGAGGAAGATGGCAGGTTACAATCCATGGGGTCACAAAAGAGTCAGACATGACCCAGTGACTAAACAACAACATACATGTATATGTATAATTGAATCATTTTGCTGTACACCTGAAATTCACACATTGTTAATCACCTATACTCCAATACAAAATAAAAATGTTTTAAATAAGATAAAATCTCTGGAAATTGTTCAAATGGCATACAGCAAATTTAAAAAGAAGCAATTATATAGATAACATGGCACCTTCTTTTTTTCAAATAATTGTATAATATTATTTTTTCACCCATATGTAGTTTTTCACCAATAATTATCTGTTGTTGTTGCTGTTCAGTCACTAAGTTATGTCTGACTCTGCAACCACATGGACAGCAGCACACCATGCTTATTCATTGTCTCCAGGAATTTGCTCAAATTCATGTCCATTGAGTGAGTGATGCTATCCAACCATCTCATCCTCTGTCTTCCCCTTCTTTGCCTGCCTTCAGTCTTTCCCAGCATCAGGGTCTTTTCCAATGAGTTGGCTCTTTGCATCAGGTGGCCAAAATGTTGAAGCTTCAGATTAAGCAACAATCCTTCCAATGAATATTCAGTGTTGACTTTCCTTTAGAATGGACTGATCTCGTTGCAGTCTAAGGGACTCTCAAGAATCTTCTCCAACACCACAGGTAAAAAGTATCAGCTCTTTGGCACTCAGTCTTCATGGTCCAACTTTCACATCAGTACGTAACTACTGGAAAAACCATAGCTCTGACTATATGGACTTTCTTTGGCAAAGTGATGTCTCTGCTTTTTGATACACTGTCTAGGTTCATCATAGCTTTCCTTCCAAGAAGCAAGCGTCTTTGAATTTCATGGCTTCAGTCACTGCAGTAATTTTGGAGCCCAGGAAAATAAATCTGTCACTGTTTCCATTCTTTCCCTTTCTACTCACCATGAAGTGATGGAGTTGGATACCATGATTTTCATTTTTTCAGTGTTGAGTTTCAAGCCAGCTTTTTCACTCTCTTTCATCCTCATCAAGAGGCTCTTTTGTTCCTTTTCACTTTCTGCCATTAGAGTGGTATCATATGCATATCTGAAGTCGTTGATACTTCTCCCTGCAATCTTGATTCTAACTTGTGATTCATCCACCCTGGAATTTCACACGATGGGCTTCCCTGGTGGCTCAGTGGTAAAAAATCTGCCTGTAATGCAGGAGATGCAGGTTCAATCCCTGGGTCAGGAAGATCCCCTAGAGAAGAAAATGGCAACCCACTCAAGTATTCTTGCCTGGGAAATCCCATGGGCAGAGGAGCAGGCTATAGTCCATGGGGTCACAAAAGAGTCAGTCACGACTTAACCAAACAAAAACACAGCGTGTAAGTTAAATAAGCAGGGTGACAATATACAGCCTTGTTGTACTCCTTTTCCAATTTGAACTAGTCATTTGTTCCATGCCCAGTTCTAACCATTGTTTCTTGACCCATATACACGTTTTTCAGCAGAGTGTAAGGTGGTCTGGTACTCCTATCACTTTAAGAATTTTCCACAGTTTGCTGTGATCCATACAGCCAAAGGCTTTATTTAGCATAGTCAATGAGGCAGAAATAGATGTTTTTCTGAAACTCCCTTGCTTTCTCCATGATCCAACAAATGCTGGCAATATGACTTCTGATTCCTCTGCCTCTTCGAATAATTATTTACAAGGTAGTTTATTATCTTTTATTGTTTATCCTAACTCTGAGAAATAGGCAGAGAGTTGAGGGTGATACAAGGTTACCCAATCTGTATGACTGAACTCCAACTTCCCATTTCAAGGACACTACAGTGGCCTCAGACTTTGTAAAATATACAGATCTAGGTTTAGGTGCCAGATTGTCCCTGTTGGCAATCTATGGTGATTGCAATTTCTTTCAATCTGTTTTCATCTCCAACTAATTTTCTTTGTAAAAATTTCCCACATACTTAGACATAGTCTTAAAAGATCTAAACTACTTTGATGAACTCTACAAAGAGAACTAATATTCTTTGTAAGTGCTACAAAGCTTATTTCAAACTCTTAATCACTTTCTTGAATTTGAATAAATGCAAATTAACTCACATATTTAATTTGGGTTTCTAAGTGTAAACTTTCACGTCTAATTGAGGTCACTTCTTTTGAATTTCCTTAGCACATCCCACAGGTCATGTGTGAAGTGAAAGCTAATCAGTTGTGTCCAACTCTTTGTGACCCCAGGGACTATACAGTCCATGGAATTCTCCAGGCCAGAATACTGGAGTGGGTAGCCTTTCCCTTCTCCAGGGGATCTTCCCAACCCAGGGATCAAACCCAGGTTTCCGACATTGCAGCCAGATTCTTTACCAGCTGAGCTACCAGGGAAGCCCAAGAATACTGGAGTGGGTAGCCTATCCCTTCTCCAGCTGATCTCCCTGACCGAGGAATCAAGCCAGGGTCTCCTGCATTGCAGGTAGACATATAATACATGTCTTATGGCATTGTGTTATACCTATTTTTGTGCTTGGTTATCCTATCATTGACTGTTAATTTCTTGTGGACAGAAACAGTATCTTAACTCCAATGTGCTTTGCAAAGTTCCTTGTACAGAGTACAGTGTTGATCATTAATTCAATTTTCTACAATTCAGTGAGAAATAAATCATCTCTATCTACACAAATCCATGACAATATGTTAATATCAAGCACAACTTATTGACTGTCTGCATGGGAAAAGTCAAATGGGCCTTCAAGCAATTGGATGTTGAAATAGCACTAGACAAATCAGCGATTCCGTGCTCCTGCTTCCTCATTTATAAGACATTATTATAGTAACTCTATGTACACCTCTCAACTTGTCAGGAGGCTCAGTATCTGTAGGATAAAATCAATAAGGTTTGATGACATTATGCATTTTAAGCCAATACTTCTAGTAAATCCTTTGTTTATGGTAACCAATCTGGTTGATTCAAACTGAGAGTCCCATTTCTTTCCAATATCACTAGGCTTTGAAATTCTAGTACACAATCAATTACTTTAACTTTTCATTTCATATGTATGGCCTTACAGAAAATTCTTAACTGCTCTTAATTATCTTAAATAAATTAAATGTTTCTTTAATGTACCCTATTTTTCAAGATAACATAAAGATGAATGAAAATGAATCATTATCTTACATAAAAATTTTTATTGTTATCATTGAAATCAAGAAAGTATGCAAGTATGATGCTTTCATTTCACAATTACCAAGGTAATATAAAGCCAGAATAATTTAAATACATCACATATTTAAAATATGTTTTTAGCTATAATGGTACTTTCAATACCTTCTCCCATCAGAACTGATAATTAATTGTAAATGGAACTGATTTCTTTCCTCTCATCTCTGTTAGCCTGTACATTCTGTGACAGATATGCTCCCTGCTATTTGTTGTAAACAATATGATCCAAAGTAGAGAGCAGTAGAAAGGACTGAAGCATCTGGATGTACCACCAACAATATAATCAGCCTGACCACTGGAGAACTGGTTGAAACATAAAAATTTATCACTACAATGAATGTCCAGTTGTTTCAAATAAAATCAATCATGAGCTTGAGCTTCAGTCCAAAAACCCCAAGTTCAAAATACTATTAAAATATATTCTAACAGTAGCAACCATGCCATCTCTGAAATACATGTGACAGCTCAACAAAATTCCAGACAAATGCAACGCCTAAGCTTAGCAAGACCAGATGCATGCAGCTGGCAATGAAATTCATTGGCCAGAAGCTATGAAATAGTGCTCTTGTTTTCGTGGTGTTGATCTACCTTTCAGTGACACCATGCATATCTAACTGAAAACAATTTTATATTAAACAGCAAATAATTCACAGTGACTAGTTAACTTTTACATACACTGATATGTCAATTTATGTCCAAAACCTTATGTAATCACATCATAATTATGAGTATGTTCTTCCAACAGCTGGATATGGCATCAATAATGCCCTTTGATGTTTTCTACCTCGTCTTTGGGTTTAATCCAATATTTAGGACAAATAGGATGCTAAAGGTAAGATTACTATATTTAATTGTCTTCTTCTTATAATAATGGAACTCTTCAAGTAATTTAAAATATCCCAATTGTTTCCAAAAACTGTCCTCCCTTTTTCTGCCCTCATCAATGCTATAAATTTTAAAAACTGAATGAAGGGAAAATATCATTATTTCTACTGATAGAAGTTGCTTGCTCTTGGTTGTTTTGAGTCTGTACCTCATAACAGGTATTTTTAAAATAGGAATGCTTTTGTGTTTCTAAATACAGCTATAATTATGAATGAATATTTTATAAATCTATTCTTTTCCACTTGTCACTTTTTATTACATAGTCACTGAATGCTTGGAACACTGGGTTTAAAATGAGGGTGTCAGATGAGATGACTGCTAAGCTATCCTACTCATCTAAAATTCTATAATTATAGAAAAATGCAAACACTTTTGCATAACAAAAGTATTTATATAGTTAGAGCTCAAATGTTCATTGAGAGGGAACTAGTTAAATCGCAGTACTTCTATACAGTAGAAGACTTTGTAATGTAAAAATAAAGAGGGAGTTTTCTGTGAACTGGTAGAGAACAACCTCCAAGATAAAACAACAAAGTTAAGGAAAAAATGTTAGTTACAAAACAGTTTATAGAACAATGTTAAGTCTTGCAACAGAAAGAAAACATATTCTATTTTTCTGTATTATGTAAACAGTGGACAACTACCAAAAAAAATCTAATAAAAATGGTTAACTGAGGCTGGAGAGGAAATCAGGATGCATAGGGGCAGGAATGGGGCTTCCTTTCCTAGCAGTAAAGAATCCACCTGCCAGTGCAGGAGACATAAGAGACTCGGGTTCGATCCCTGGGTCAGGAAGATCCCCTGGAAGAGGGCACAGAAGCCCACTCCAGTGTTCCTGCCTGGAGAATCTCACAGACAGAGGAGCCTGGCGGGCTGCAGTCCACAGGGCCACAAAGAGTCGAACAATACTGAAATGACTTAGCAGGCAGGCACGGGGGCAGAATAGGAGAAAAGACTTTGAAGGTATGCATTTCTTACTGTTCTTGAACTGTATTAATAAATTACCTGTTGATAAAGATTCTAAGATATAAATATTTTATAAGTCATAGCTTTATCAGGTACCTAAAATGAGTCTGAGGAGAGTCAGCATGTGGAATTTTGTAGAAATCTTTAATAATAGCAATAGTAGCTTGCATTCCCAAAGACAGCCTTCTTAAAAGGAATACCACGGATTCTTTCAGTTTTAGGCGATTATCTCTTTGACACTTTGGGAAGACAAGATGGCATAACCTGGAGGCTCGAGTGGATCCTGACGCAGCAGCAACTGCTGCTTGCTGGATCCATGCTCGGTGCTACACACTTTGTTAAACTTTTATTCATTGTCTCATTTATTCCTCCAAACAAGCTCTTTCTGGAGATGAAAATGAGAATAAGCAGGGTTTAAAAAAATCTGTCCAGACACGCAGCTGGTGAGTGGCAGTATCTGGAGTCTATCACATATGTTTTGACTCCAAAGTCTTTACTATCATCAGATGAGCAAGTGAACTTCAGGCTGAAAGGCTCTCTTTCCACGTTCATGATTTTTCCACATCAAGAGGGATGTTACTCTATAGTCTCACACACTCAAGACTACTCTAGGGACTTTTGTTTTGACCACAGGGTGTGGTTCTAGACTGAGTAGAATTTAACA
The DNA here is from genome assembly GCF_019923935.1 of Bubalus bubalis. Taxonomy (NCBI): domain Eukaryota; kingdom Metazoa; phylum Chordata; class Mammalia; order Artiodactyla; family Bovidae; genus Bubalus; species Bubalus bubalis. The sequence continues at coordinate 6,217,926 of NC_059171.1, read as the reverse complement.
TTCCTAGCAGCTTGGTGGGCTGGCCATCCATCATCAGTTTTCTAGTGTCAAATGGACATTTCAGGAGCCCACTTCTCAGATGAGCAACTTTCAGAGAGTCTCTGGTTCCTATGAATTGGGGAGTTTTGTATCATAATAAAATCTTATAAAACGCTACATCTTCACACCCCATCTTTGCATCCCTATGGTGTCCAAAAGATACTACCACTATCTGTAGTAGGTTTTTAAAATCTAGGAAGTCCTGAAAGTCAGCATTAATCTTCTTATCATAGCCCCACAGTCCAGCCATTTCCACAGAAGTGTGTCATTTTAGTTTGCAGTTCTCTAGAGAAAATATCATTTGTCTACCCCCAAAGTATATATGAAAAAACAAATTAAGAATATGAATTTTCTCTACAGTGAACACTTAAGCAAAACTTTAAAATGTGTCTTTGTGCAAGCTTCTATCAAGAGCACAGTAAACAAGTTACCACAAATGGAAATTATCTTAATCTGAGTGCTGAATGGATGTTTCCTACTCAGGAATTCTAGAAAAACAAATCGTTTGTGCATATTCCGAGATTAGTAGTCATTGCTATTATACCTGTTTTCTAGTTCCCAAATGTTCTATTATAGTCATACCTGCATTGGATGAAATTGTGAACCAAATACTCTTTGAACTTAATAACCTCTCATAGCCCTTCCAATCTGTAAGGTCCTATGAGTCTAAGCATATTATACGATTAAATGCATGAAGTCATGTAAGTATGCAACCTCTTTTGGAGTCATGTTCTCTGATGTCCTCATTTTACAGATGAGGAAAATGAAATACAGAAATATTAAGTGACTTTTGCAAGGTCACACAGTTAATAAATGGAAGAGAGGAGATTGGTGTTCACCTCTGGATTTCATGCTCTTGCATTTTACAGCCTATAAATTAAAAGAGAAAGTAGGGGGTGCATGTAGGGAGTATCTGCTGAGATGGAAGTGGGTGTAAGCAGAAGAAAACCTTGAGGCAAATAGCAACTGTTCAGACGCATCTAAACCCACTGTATCTTTGAACAGTGTCATGGATAGAAAACCAATGCTAACAGTTACTGGACTTTAAATTTTGTTGAAATAAATACACATTTAATGCAACTTGCTTATATGTAATGCCAGTGTTGAGCACCAGGACTTAACACCTGTTTGTGACTTCAATGTATTTTATTCTTCTTCTCCTATTTTACTTATATGTTGAAGGGAGGTGTGATTTTTAATTATTGTGAGACAAAGTTCCACTATATGCTTTAAAAAGAAAAAAGGAAAGAAATGTTTTTAAGCTTGATTTTCTAAAAGCATTACAAATAAGACGTAACTAGAGAGTAGAAATGAAAAAAAAGCAAGAAGCTCTATAAGTTTGGCACCTTGCTGAAACGCACTGCCCAGAGGAAAACACCACTTAAACAGATCTCGGTTTTTGTTTAAGACATGAATATAATTATTTTCAGTAGCAAATAAGGTTTATTTCATATTGTTTTATTTAAATGTAAGAGATGTATTTAAGACTAACACACTTTTGGATTCCTTTGCTTGTTTCCTACACAGTACTCTTCATTTTTTGAGTTTAACCATCACCTCGAGTCTATAATGAACAAGGCGTACATTTACAGGTAAAGTATAACTCAGTGTACTTTGGGGCTGGGAGAGAGCGCAGTGCTATGACATTTCAGACAGAATTAGGGACGAATATGGCCTCCCTGCAAGAGAGTAAGGAATAATCTCAGATTTGGGGCCATGTAGAATATTGGGTTATGTTCTAAAACAGATCTGAACACTTCAAAGTGAGATGAAAGTATGAAACTTAGATTTAGAAGAATACCTGACCAAAAAAAGAGGGCATATTACCTGCTTCCCTCAGAACAAGGTCAGAGAAATGTGTTCTTTTCCAAGCTGACTTTGCATCTCTCTCCTGACAATTCATTCCAATCTGAATTTTCATTCATTCGCTGTTCTGAACTTAACTTGCCCAGAGACCTCTAGTCAGTCAACTGTAGCATGAAGTCCCATGAGCTTTTCGGAGATATCCAGTGAAATCAGCATGGTGTATTTTATGGAACTCAGACTGGAGAGGTGACCCTGGAGACATGTCTTTCAGGGAACTGACTCATGCCATCTGTGAGAAGAGAAGAGGTTTTTTTTCCACTCTGTCAGTCCCAGTCAAGAGACTGAAGTCTGAAAACCTGTGACGGCACCATCATTTTATACTGTACTAATGAGAGCTAACAGTTCACAAATTTAAAGCAAGGAGATTCAGCAGAGACTTTAAGAAAAAGAAAATGTTAAAATAGGCTGTATTCCAGAAACAACACAAGCCTCACTTTGCACTTCTCATTGACAGAGTAATTCGTACAACTGGATACTTGCTGTTTACGCTGCACATTAATGCTTGTATGTATTATTGGGCTTCAAACTATGAAGGAATTGGAAGTACCAGATGGGTGTATGATGGTGAGGGAAACAAGTGAGTTTTATTTTTTTTATTTTTTTATTTATTTTTGATTGGAGGATGATTGCTTTACAATGTTGGGTCGGCTCTGCTGTACAGCAGTGTGAATCAGCCACGAGTGTACATCTAACCCCTCCCTCTTGAACCTCCCCCATCCAGCCTCACCCCACCCCCAGGTCATCACAGAGCACCAGGCTGAGCGCCTCTGTGACCCAGCCACCTCCCAGGAGCTAGGAGCATCTATTGCGCACACCCCCAGGTTATCACAGAGCACCAGGCTGAGCGCCTCTGTGACACGGCCACCTCCCAGGAGCTAGGAGCATCTATTGTGCACATAGTGACATGTATATCTCACTCCTGCGCTCAGTTCACCCCGCCCTCTCCTTCCCTCCCATGTTCACAAGTCTGTTCTCTATGTCTGCGTGCAGGGTAAGCGTTCCTTTTGAAGGAAACTTTTACTGACTCTTCTTAACTTCTATTCCAGTGGGAGTTTTCGTAAGCCAGTGTTTTTGAAATTGTAAAGCACAGTCCATTAGTGGACAGTAAAAACTCTGTAGGAAGTCAGTATGCTTTTGAGTGAGAGAGGGTAGAATGAATAGAGGATGACAGAGTAGAAAATTGGCTGTCATTCCTAGTAGGGGTGTGTTGTGTGTGTGCGTGCATGTGTGCATCTGTGTGTGTGTGTGCACACATGTGTGCATGTGTGTGTGCATGTGCGTGTGCTTGTGTGTGTGTGTACATGTGTGTGTGTGCACGCATGTGTGCATGTGTGTATCTGTGTGCATGTGTGTGTGCGTGTGTGTGCATTCACGTCTGTGTGTGTGGGGGGGTGTGGGTGTGGGTGTGTGTGTGTCCTGAGTTGACCTGTAAAATTCATTTCTTATTCTGGATCAAGATCAGAGAAGTTGAGAAGCCTCTGCTATAGATAACGGAGTGGTAAAGTAACTTTTAATAACTCCAACACTGATGTTAGTAGTGAACAATGTTAATTATTTGGAGGGCAGGTGCAATGACTAATTAGTTTACCACTGAAGGGTTTTATGGGTTATGAGTCAGCTATAACCACTAACTCAATTAAACGCTTACAGACCATAAACTAAACTTAGGATAAAGTTTAAACAAGGATCATAAACTAAACTTGATAATTAGATGTGCAAGTACTCCGAGATTAAAAGAGATTATCTGAAAATTTTGGTGCAGTAGAATCACAACTCAATAATGGCAGCTGAATTATTTAATAGTGAAATTTTTGGTAAATATAAAGGCCTGGCATAAAGTGGCCGCCACTGACTTTCTGCTCCAGGGAAATGAGTTTGAGCATACTGTAAGGCAATGTCGTTACCGGAAAATAGCAGGTCCCAGCATGACTTTGAAGGGCAGCTCACAGCAGCCTTGGGAAGGAAAGCAATTACAGGAGGGAGGAAAGATAACTCACGGAATTACACACCAGCTAGAGTGAGCAGGATCTGAATGAGGGATGGTAACAACATTTTTTGAAATTTTAGCCAGAACTAATTTTAAAAATTTAAAGTCATAGGGCCCACTGACTGGGAAACTACACACACACACACACGCACACACACAGCAACAGAAGAAAGTTTATAACCAAATCTATAAGTAATTTCCTTTAGAAACTACATATGTATTCAGCTTAATAGAACTATATAGAAAACTGATTAAGATACCAACGATATTAAATATTGTCTGCTGCTGCTGCTGCTAAGTCGCTTTAGTCATGTCGACTCTGCAACCCCATAGAAGGCAGCCCACCAGGCTCCCCCGTCCCTGGGATTCTCCAGGCAAGAACACTGGAGTGGGTTACCATTTCCTTCTCCAATGCATGAAAGTGGAAAGTGAAAGTGAAGTTGCTCAGTCGTGTCCGAACCTTAGCATGGACTGCAGCCTACAAGGCTCCTCGGTCCATGGGATTTTCCAGGCAAGAGTACTGGAGTGGGGTGCCATTGCCTTCTCCGAAATATCTTCTAGAAGTATATAATTAAATATCATCAGATGCATGAGTCTGATTACTGTTTTACTCAAATTAGAAAAATTTCTGCCATCTAGAAAGAGGAGAGCTATTTCTCTCTTCATCCCTGGATGCCTCTCTGCAGCATTTTTAGAGAATATGTCTTGCTCTCAGTGCTTAGAATATTAAGTATACAGCACATGCTTAGTATATGTCAGGTCTTAGAGAAGACAAGAAGGGAGTTTCTTCACTCTTTCTCTTCCTTCTCGCCTTCTTTAAATACCTAACATATACTGAGTATATGAAAGAGAGAGAAAGGAAAGAAAAAAGGAAGGAGCGATTAAATTTATATTATTATAATAAGAAGAAAGAAACCTCAGCTTTGACCCATAAGAAGCTAAAGCTAAAGTGTGCTAATATTTTAGACATCTAATTCCAGCTATAGTGTAGACCAGATATTCAAAATGCCCTCTCATTAAAATACAAGAAGATAACCTACTTGAAATGTTTGTTGTATTAGGTATTGTAATTACTTGTTATAAGACACATTTCTATATAACATATTACAACAGTTCCCAATGATTGCTAAATTCTTTAGAAAGTAAAAGGAATCTCTGAAATCTAGAAAAATATTATGTGTCCTGAAGCTGGAGTTGAGTGGTGAGATTATCAGTAAAGAACAGAAATAGAGAGGATAAATTCTTAATCATTAGAAGAAAAAAAATGGTGAGATGCTAAAACAATTTAAAATATATTAGTTCAGTTCAGTTCAGTGGCTCAGTCATGTCCGACTCTTTGCAACCCCATGAATTGCAGCATGCCAGGCCTCCCTGTCCATCACCAACTCCCAGAGTCTACTCAAACTCATGTCCATCGAGTCGGTGATGCCACCCAGCCATCTCATCCTCTGTCCTCCCCTTCTCCTCCTGCCCCCAATCCTTCCCAGCATCAAAGTCTTTTCCAATGAGTCAACTCTTCGCATGAGGTGGCCAAAGTACTGGAGTTTCAGCTTTAGCATCATTCCTTCCAAAGAACACCCAGGACTGATCTCCTTTAGGATGGACTGGTTGGATCACCTTGCAGTCCAGGGACTCTCTTAAGAGTCTTCTCCAACACCACAGATCAAAAGCATCAATTCTTACTGATAAAATATATCAGTAAGCAGAATAAGTTAGTATGGACTAAATTCACCAGCTGAAAGAGATTATCAAACTATATCAGTCAAAATAGACTTCGAAACAAAAATTATTTTAGGGAAAAATTAAGTCACCATATAATGGTAATAGTTTCAATTCGCCATCAGTATTTCCCAGTTCTAAATGTGTAATGCACCTAATGCAAAACAGTTACAATGAGTCAAAGAAACTTGAAGAGCAAAAATTACTAGAAGGAAGAGAAACTGGCAAACACACCGTCAAAGTCTGAGACATCAACACACAACTATTAACCGATCAAGCACCAAAGACAGTAAAGATAAAAGATTTGAGAACCTCACTAATAAGCTTGTATTAGGAGATGCAAATGGAACCTTGTACCAAAGAATTAGACGCTACTCATCCTTTTACAAAAATTGTTATTGTTATAGTTGCTGTACAATATTATGTAAGTTATAGATGTACAATACAGTGAGTCATAATTTTTAAAGGTTGTGCTCCATTTATAGTTATTGTAAAATATTGACTATATTCCCCACATTGTACAATATATTCTTATAGCTTATTTTATACGTAATAGCTTGTACTTCTCAATTCCCTGTCCCCACATTGCCCCTCCTTCGCTCCCTCACTCCACTGGAAACCCCTAGTTTGTCCTCTATGTCTGTGAGTCTGCTTCTTTTTTGTTATATTCACTAGTTTGTTGTATTTTTTTCAATTCCTCATAGAAATGATATTATACAATATTTGTCTTTGATCCATTTCACTTAGTATAATACCCTCCAAGTCCATCCATGTTGCTGCAAATGGCAGGATTTCGTTCTTTGTCATAGCTGGGTGGTATTCCATTGTGTCTATATGGAAAAGATGTGTCCATCTTCTTTAACCAATCATCTATTAACGGACACTTAGGTTGCTTCCATATCTTGACAATGGTAAACAACACTGCTATGAACATTGGGGTGCATTTCAGATTGGTAGGTTTTTTGGATATATACCCAGGAATGGAATTGCTGGGTCATATGATAGTTCTATTTTTAATTTTTTTGAGAAACCTCTGTACTATTTTCCATAGCAGCTATACCAATTTACATTACTACCAATAGTGTACAAAGGTTTCCTTTTCTCCACATCCTTGCCAACATTTGTTATTTTTGTTCTTTTTGATGATAGAAATTCTAAGATGTATGAGGTGATATCTCATTGTGATTTTGATTTACATTTCCCTGATGGTTAGCAATGTTGAGCATCTTTTCACGTGTCTATAGGCCATCTTCCAAAACAGAGACATTACTTTGCCAACAAAGGTTCGTCTAGTCAAGGCTATGGTTTTTCCTGTGGTCATGTATGGAAGTGAGAGTTGGACTGTGAAGAAGGCTGAGCACTGAAGAATTGATGCTTTTGAACTGTGGTGTTGGAGAAGACTCTTGAGAGTCCTTTGGACTGCAAGGAGATCCAACCAGTCCATTCTGAAGGAGATCAGCCCTGGGATTTCTTTGGAAGGAATGATTCTAAAGCTGAAACTCCAGTACTTTGGCCACCTCATGCGAAGAGTTGACTCACTCTTCGCATGAAAAGACTCTGATGCTGGGAGGGATTGGGGGCAGGAGGAGAAGGGGAGGACAGAGGATGAGATGGCTGGATGGCATCACTGACTCGATGGACGTGAGTCTGAGTGAACTCCGGGAGTTGGTGATGGACAGGGAGGCCTGGCGTGCTGCAATTCATGGGGTCGCAAAGAGTCAGACACGACTGAGCGACTGATCTGATCTGATAGGCTATCTGCATTTTCTCTTTGGAAAAAGAAGCCACTCATTCTTCTTAATCATTCATGATAGATTACAAAAAAGTGGTCATTTTCTGGCCCAAAGAGCATGTTTCAATACATTTTTCAGCATTGCTATCAAACAGCCTGCATTCTCTGCTCCTTTAGACAGGAGGGCTCTCACCCAAAACCAAAGCTCTAATAATCCTCTTGAAAGTGAAAGTGAAAGCCGCTCAGTCGTGTCCAACTCTTTGCAACCCCATGAACTATACAGTCCATGAAATTCTCCAGGCCAGAATACTAGAGTGGGTAGCCTTTCCCTTCTCCAGGGGATCTTCCCAATCCAGGGATCGAACCCAGGTCTCCCGCATTGCAGGCGGATTCTTTACCAGCTGAGCCACCAGGGAAGCCCAATAATCCTCTTACCAAGTGTCAGGGACACATCCTTACCAAGAAAATGCCTTTAAAAGTAGCAAATGTGTGTGTGCTGTTTTATTTATATATATATATATATATATATATATATATATATGTATATGTGTATATATATAATGTATAAATAATTGTTCTTGTTATTGTTTAGTCACCCAGTCACATCTGACTCTTTACGACCCCGTGGTCTGCAGCATGCCAGGCCTCCCTGTCCCTCGCCATCTCCCAGAGTTTACCCAGTGGCTAAGACTCTACACTCCAATGCAGGGGGCCTGGGTTTGATCCCTAGTAGGGGAACTAGATCCCACATGCCCCAACTGAGACTCGGCACAGGCAAATAAAATGATAATAAATAATTTGTAAATGGCAGTTGTTAATACACCTGCATTTCCCACCGTTTTAAAGCAGCACCTATCTCTTCTCTTACTTCATATTACTCTTTGACCTCAAAAGCATAAAGTCTTTTTTTAGTTAACCCTTGTGATGGCTCCTGATGACATATAATTTGGAGGTTGCTTATGAGATCACTGGACTTGTGAACCTTGTCCTAGTTAGAATTATGCAGCAACTGTAGGGTATAAGTGAAGCACTGTGAACATTTAAAACAAGAGGCATTTATTACAATTCTATTAATCTTCATCAAAATAACAATGTCTGTTCATTTCAGTAGAAGACAAGAGGTTATTTTCATTTATACTAAGTACATGGCAGCCTTCATCTGACTGTGAAATATGACAAAGCAGGAAAGGGCTTACTTAGCTCAAAATCAGAACATAAGTTGCTGCTGTTCCTAAATCATGCCCGACTCAGACCACATAGACTGCAGCATGCCAGGCTTCCCTATCCTTCACTGTCTCCTGGAGTTTGATTGGAGTGAGGTTATCCAAGCACCTCATCCTCTGTCTCCCCCTTCTTCTGCCTTCAATCTTTCCTAGAATCAGGGTCTTTTCCAATGAGTTGGCACTTCACATCAGATGGTCGAAGTATTGGAGCTTGAGCAAAATATTCAGGGCTGATCTCCTTTAGGATGGACTGGTTGGATCTCCTTGCAGTCCAAGGGACTCTCAAGAGTCTTCTCCAGCACCACAGTTCAGAGGCATTAATTCTTCGGTGCTCAGCCTTCTTTGTGGTCCAACTCTCACATCTGTACATAACTACTGGAAAAACCATAGCTTTAATTGTAAGGACCTTTGTCAGCAAACTGATGTCTCTGCTTTTTAACATGCTGTCAAGATTTGTCATAGCTTTCCTTCCAAGGAGCATGTATGTTTTAATTTCATGCTGCACTCACCATCCACAGTGATTCTGGTGCCCAAGAAGATAAAATTTGTCACCATTTCCACTTTTTTCCCTTTTATTTACCATGAAGTGATAGGACCAGACACCATGATCTTTAAGCCAGTTTTTTCACTCGTCTTCATCCTCATCAAGAGATTCTTTAGCTCCTCTTCATTTTCTGCCATTAGAGCAGTATCATCTGCATATCTGAGGTTGTTGATATTTCTGCTGGCAATCTTGATTCCAGCTTGTGATTCCTCCAACCTGGTATTTCACGTGATGTACTCTGCATAGAAGTTAAACAAGCAGGGGGACAAAATACAGCCTTGACTTACTCCTTTCTCAATTTTGAACTACTCTGTTGTTCCATGTCCAGTTCTAAGTGTTCTTATCTGCATGCATGTTCCTCAGCAAACCCGTAAGGTGATCTGATACTCCCATCTCTTTAAGAATTTTCCACAATTATTTGTGATCCACACAGTCAAAGGCTTTAATATCATCAATAAAGCAGAAGTAGATGTTTTTCTGGAATTCCCTTGCTTTCTCTATGATCCAGTGAATGTTGGCAATTTGATCTCTGGCTCCTCTGCTTTTTCTAAACTCAGCTTGTATACCTGGAAGCTCTCAGTTCATGTACTGTTGAAGCCTAGTTTGAAGAATTTTGAGCATTATCTTGCTAGCGTGAATGAGCACAATTAAACAGTAGTTTGAACATTCTTTGGCATTGCCCTTCTTTGGGGTTAAAATGAAAACTGACCTTTTCAAGTCCTATGACCACTGCTGAGTTTTCCCAATTTGCTTGCATATTTGAATGCAGCACTTTAACAGCATCCTCTTTTAGAATTTTAAATAGCTCAGCTGGAATTCCATCACCTCCACTAGCTTTGTTTATAGTAATGCTTCCCAAGGCCCAGTTGACTTCACACTCCAGGATGTCTGGCTCTAGGTAAGTAATCACACCATCATGGTTACCCAGGTCATTAAGACCTTTTTTGTATAGTTCTGTGTATTTCTTTCCACCTCTTCTTAATCACTCCTGCTTCTGCTAAGGCCTTGCTGTTTCTGCCTTTAATCATGCCCATTCTTGCATAGAATGTTCCCTAGATATCTCCAGTTTTCTTGAAGAAATCTCTAGTCCTTTCCATTCTACTGTTTTCCTCTATTTCTTTGCACTGTTAACTTGAGAAGGCTTTCTTATCTCTCCTTGCTATTCTCTGGAACCCTGCATTCAGTTGGGTGTATCTTGCCTTTCTCCCTTGCCTTTTGCTTCTCTTCTTTTCTCATCCATTTGTAAAGCCTCCTCAGACAACCACTCTGCCTTCTTGGCATTTCTTTTCCTCGGGGATGGTTTTGATCAATGCCTTCTGTACTATGTTATTAATCTCTGTAGTTCTTCAGACCCACTGTCTACCAGATCTGATTCCTTAAATTTATTTATCACCTCCACTGTATAATTGTAAGATATTTGATTTAGGTCATACCTAAATGGCCTAGTGGCTTTCCCTACTTTCTTCAATTTAAGCCTGAATTTTGCAATAAGGAGTTCATGATCTGAGCCACAGTCAGGTCCCGGTCTTATTTTTGCTGCCTGTATAGAGCTTCTCCACCCTTGGCTGCAAAGAATATAATCAATCTGATTTTGGTGTTGACCACTTGGTGATGTCTCTGTGTAGAGTCATCTCTTGTGTTGTTGGAAGAGGGTATTTGCTATAACCAATGTGTTCTCTTGGCAAACCTGTTAGCCTTTTCCCTGCTTCATTTTGTACTCCAAGGCCAAATGTTCCTGTTACTCCAGGTATTTCTTAACTTCCTAGTTCTGCATTTCAATCCTCTATGATGAAAAGGACATCTTTTTTGGTGTTAGGTCTTGTTGGTCTGCATAAAATCAGTCAACTTCAGCTTTCTGGCATTTGTGGTTGGGGCATAGATTTGGATTACAGTGATGTTGAATTGTTTGCCTTGGAAATGAGCCAACATCTTCCTGTCGTTTTTGAGGTTGCACCCAAGTACTGCATTTTGGACTTGTTAACTATGATGGCTACTCCATTTCTTCTAAGGGATTCTTGCCCATGTTAGTAGATATCTTGGTCACCTGAATTAAATTTGCCCACTCCTGTCCATCTTAGTTCACTGATTCTTAAGATGTCAGTGTTCACTCTTGTCATCTCTTGCTTGACCATGTCCAATTACCTTGCTTCATGGACCTAACATTTCGGGTTCTTATGCAATGCTCTTTATAGCATCAGACTTTACTTTTGCCACAAGACACATCCACAACTGAACATCGTTTCAACCTTGGCTCAGCTGTTTCATTTTTTCTGGAGCTATTAGTAATTTCCCCCCACTCTTCCTCCATAGCATATTGGACACCTTCCAATCTGGGGGCTCATCTTCTGGTGTCATATCTTTTTGCCTTTTCATACTGCCCATGGGGTTCTCCAGGCAAGAATAATGGAGTGGTTTGCCATTCCTGCCTCCAGTTATTTGGTATCCAGAAATGTTCCCAGTCTCCCTTTATCCATATATACCACAATTTATTTATTTTCTGATACAAATTTCCCAATGTGCAAAAAATTCTTAACAAATCCCTAACCTCAGTCCCCGACACAAAAATCATCAAATGAACGAGTAAAAGAGGAAGCAAGTTTGTCATGGGAATAATAACTCTAGATGGGGTGAAGGAGTTGGAATGTCCATACTTTAGTGCTTGGGAAATTTAGGATAACTTACTCCCTTCCCTTTGTACACGAGGAAGATGCTATGCTATGCTAAGTCACTTCAGTCGTGTCCAACTCTGTGCAACCCCATAAATGGCAGCCCACCAGGCTCCCCCGTCCCTGGGATTCTCCAGGCAAGAACACTGGAGTGGGTTGCCATTTCCTTCTCCAATGCATGAAAGTGAAAAGTGAAAGTGAAGTCGCTCAGTCATGTCCGACTCTTAGCGACCCCATGGACTGCAGCACACCAGGCTCCTCCGTCCACGGGATTTTCCAGGCAAGAGTACTGGAGTGGGGTGCCATTGCCTTATCTGACAAGGAAGATGAGACAAGGGTAAATGAAGTTATTAAGTCAGGGTCCCCTAGATACTTCAGTTCAGACACTAGCAGGAAAAGAAAGAAAGAGTGGTCTTTACACTAGACACTTAGACTCCCTTAAATGCATCAAAGCCACTCCAGAACAGCAGATCGGCAGACCAGAGGGAGATGAAAGGCAGCTGGTGGCGTGACAGGGAGGAGTCCGCATGGGGATTACATGGACGTAATCACAGATGCAGCTTCCCATGCTCTTCAGTCTTGGGTTTGCAAGATCTTTCACTTATTCTTTCACAGCATTTAACAAATATTATTAAGCTCCTATTTGTCATGCCTGTTTTTGAGGAGTTTATCTTCTAATGAGATTAGACTCCTAACGTTCTCCTCCAGATTCAGTGTCTTCAGTGAGAAATTTACAGAAACCTGGAACTGGAACTAAGACAGGTGGAGGTAGTTAAAAGGTTCACTCATAAAGTATGAAATTGGGTACTTTTAAAAGTTGCATGTCCCACTACACATCCACCACATTGGTTAAAATTTTTTAAAACTTCATATTCTTGGGTTAAACATATAAAGCAACTGGAAATCTCATACACTGTTGGAGGGATAAAATCTGACAGTTTGTTTTACAACTAAATATAGCACCTACCTTAAAAACAAAAATTCCAACCCTAAATATTTGCCCAAGAGAACTTAAAAATATATGTCTATGAAAGAATGTATATAAGTATATTCATAGAATGTCTATTCATGAGAACCAAAAGCTTGAAACGTCTAGGTTTTCATCCACAGGAAGATGGATAAACATACTGTGCCATAGTCATGCAAGGGATATGCTTAGCAGTAAAAACGAATAAACACACAAAAACCCAGCTAAATCTCAAAAACATTATTCTGAGTGAAAGAAATCTTACACAACCGTGTACACATGTGTGATTTCATTTGCGTGAAATTCTAAAGCAGGCAAAGCTCATCTGAAACAACAGCCACCCCTGGGGGCAGGAATTGACTGGGGAAAAGAAATGAGAGAAATTTCTGGAGTGATAGAAATGTCCTCTATCTTGATGGGTTTCTGAATTACACAGATGTATGGATTTCTCATAATTCATCAAATAGTGTCAGATGGTATACTTAAGATTTGTGCTTTCAATGTATGTTCAAGTTTTTTTAAATAACTATATCAGTCTAGAACTGTAGTAATACATATATATATATATATATATACACACACACACACATATATATTCTGAAGTACTGTATTTAGGAGGAAGTGTCTGTCTGCAAATTACTTTGAAATGCACCCAAAAATAAGATGGGTTGATGGATGGAAAGTGGAGAAACATGTGACAAAGAAGACAAAGTAAAATGTTCATAATATTAATAACATCTATGCTGTGAATACAAGGGTGAAATTCTTTCAGTTTTTCTGCTTGTTTGAAATATTTCAAAACAAAATGCTGGGGGGAAGTTTCATGTTGCATTTGTTTCACAGAGGAAGAAGTTCTATTTTCATACAAAATTATTTTTTATGGTTTTATGTCAAATTTTGCCTTGGTGCTTTAACTTGAGGCTATATATATATATATATATATATATATAGCCTATAAGATAGCTCATGTATTAAATCAGCCACACAGAATCTCCTTGAAAAGATCTATCTGCCCAGGGCGTAAATATTAGAGGTGGACACACTTGACTAATTAAGCTAATCCTGGAAGATCAATATGGTGCCATCTAATTAAATTACAAATCTTACCTTTGTTTGTGCATGCCTGGATATAAGACATGACTGAGAAAAGAATTCCAAGGTAAACCACAAAGCATCAGGGCAGAAAACTTCCAAATAACGTTGCAGGCTTTTTCATCATGAAAAAAATGGTTCAAGGCTGACCCTTCAGATTTGGAAAATCAATGCCTAAATTTTACACTTGTTATTTTGTAACATCTGTAAATAAGAAAATAAGAGAAAGCAATTCCTATATTTGTTCCTCTCAATACTAGAGGGACTTTGTAGGGCACAGTAATCCCAATAGTTGGAGTTGGCTATGTAGGGAGAGAATCTGGTCCATGTCCCACTCGTGGGTTGCGCTGGGGTCAATAAATTTCCTTAATTCAGAGACCCACAGGCCCAGGACTTGTGATCACGCTAAGTCAGGTGATGAGAAATTATAAACTGGAGTTGAAAATTAAATGCAATCCATAAAATTAATTCCATACTTCTTCAAGGTAGTTCTCTTTGACATCCAGTTCACTCTAGTATCTGTAAGTCCAAGAAAGCTTGTTAGAAAAAATGTTGCAGACTAGTGATACTTTATTCTCTTGGCACAGTGGTTTCAGATCCTACCAAAGAGTTAATTATTTGTCCGTTCTTGTATGTACCAGATAAAACAAACAAAAAGACTCATGTCCTTCAAAAGGTATTGAATTTCAAAACAAGTGATTTCTCTCTAGGTCTGTTTTTATTTGAATACTGACTTTAACTGCAGTTTGATTCCTTCTTTGTAAACCTCAACTTCTTACTGTTTGAAGACCTGAAAAGTATAACCTATTCTCACACACACACAGAAAAGGCCATCCTTGTTCAAAGATAAATGCACGTTTGCTTAAAGTGCAAGCGTTTATGCGGCACACCCGGATAAGAAATGAAGGACTGGCCAGGCCAGGATTCTGTAGCAGTGCTGCTTTCCTGTGTACTCTGGAAACCAAGATAGCTGGCTGCAGCCCACTAAGTCTGCATGCCTCTCTGCAACAATATCTGAAAATGGCCTCTCTATATAGGACATTTTTCTTCCAGGATTCAGTGGAAATATCTGATCCAGACCAGGTTATCAGAGCTATATGGAATATATCAAATAGGCACCTAATTGTGTGGGCTTCCCAGGGGCTCAGTGGTAAAGAATCCACCTGCCAGCAGGAGACATGGGTTTAATCCCTGGATCAGGAAGATCCCCTGGAGAAGAAAATGGCAACCTACTGTAATATTCCTGCCATGCAAACCCCATAGACAGAGGCATCTGGCTGGCTACAGTCCACGGGGTTGCAGAGAATCGGACACAACTTAACGACTAAACAGCAACAAACAGTATCTAATTATGGACCAAAATTATAATATATATACAATGGGTTGTAATACTAATTTCTCTTCCCACCTCACTCGGGACTCCATGAAACCCTTAGCCACATATAGCCAAGTGAATCTCACATGTTCTGTCCTCATCTTTATCATATTCGTTTTTGTTGCCCTGGTCCCAGATTTTCTTCCCATCTGGGCTATAATGATCTGTCTCTCCATTTGCAATTGCTAAAGTTTAGTACAGAATCTTTATAAAGTATATTTCTGAGCATACTTGGTTTTCTTCAATACTAAATTTCTAGAAAAATTAGCTATTACACTCAAGAGTAATTTCCCTTTTAAGATAGAACTCAGTTCTCTGTCTCTGTCATGGTTTATATATTCAATCATATAGTAAGATATGAGTAGAAAAGAGACAGGAGGTATATACCCACCTGCTCTATCTTCCATCAGTAAAAAAACAGCTGGTTCTAAACTATAAAGGTCTTTTCAATCTCCATAAACCCCCTTGATATCTATGATATCCCTCACTAGTCACTATGAAGTAGTTTAAAGGTAGCCTCACACTTTTCGCTGCTCCTCTCATTGAAAGGTAGATTTGAATATCCCTTCCCTTGAATCTGGCTGGTCTTAGAGACTTGCTTGGCAAATATATGTGGCAAGAGATTAAGACATTATAGGGTTTCTGAGTTACAGGAAGCCTTACAAGCTACTGCCTGAGCTTCTACCACTCGGGGGGAAGCCAGCCAGGCAAGAAGTCCATCTACACCAAGACTTCCATGCTGTAAGGAAGCCCAAGCTAGCCACACTCACAGGCTGAATGAAAATACACAGCCAGCCCCAGCGGGTGCCACCATCCCAGCTCAGACTGTGAGAGGAGACAACCTGGGTGTTCCAAACAGACATGCACGACAGAAGAACTCAGCCAACAGTTGGAACCACGGCCTCAGGACTCTGGCCTCAATCACGTCCTCCCAGCTGTCTCCTGGCATTCAAGTCTCCTGAGGGTTCACTCCTCATGGAGTAGATGAGCCGTCTTAGGGGTCTTCCACAAACATCTGACCCACAGCGTCACAAGCCTAGTAAAATAGTTGCTGCTTCATACCACTAAACTCTAGGGTGACTTGTTTTGCAGGGAGAAATAAGTGGAATGACTAATAGACACCTTCTTTGGCTTTGTTTAGTCATTTCACAGTGTTTATCAAGAAGTTTACCTTAAAAGAGAAGTTTACTTTAATACACACGGTAGTTGCTAATGCTGCTTAAAACTAGGAAATCTTAATTGCGAGGGAATGTGTTAAAATCTAGTATTATAGCAATATATTCCCAAGCATAATGCATTTTACTGCTATAGTAAAAAGCAAAATGCATATCTTCTCTTTTCACAGGTATCTGAGATGTTATTATTGGGCAGTTCGAACTTTGATTACCATTGGGGGCCTTCCAGAACCACAAACTTCATTTGAAATTCTTTTTCAACTGTTGAACTTCTTTTCTGGAGTTTTTGTGTTCTCCAGCTTAATTGGTCAGGTAAATTGAGATGTGAATCCCTAGATACATGATGCTGTCATTTTTGAAACCCTATCAATTTTTTATAAACTTTACATAGGAAAAATAAAAATCTATATGGTGCTTTTTAAATTTTACTAACTTTCATCTCTTTTAATGAATTGAAGGGGGCTGTAAATGGATCAACATTGCCTTTCCATTTTTAAACTATTAAATCTATCAGAAAACTTGTACACAATGAGTATCTGTTAGACTCTCAGGGAGTCACATTTCTAAGTTTTTCTGAAAACCTTTAGAAGCCCTCTTTTTTTTTACTTAAACTTCAAATATTGTCATAGTATCCCTGGATTAAAGTCAACTTCAGAGGTCATTTAAATCAGAGGTTACCAAATGTCATCTAAATTAATTAAAATCCTTGGTTCATAAATGTTTATTATGGCATCTTCTTGTCCTTATTCTCAAGGAATCACAGTCTTGTGAGAAAGTAAATCAAATACCCAAATAACTTTATTGCAAGATGATTGGCATTTGCCAAGGTTAGAGCCCAGCACCTTTGAGATTTCTCAGACCACAAGAAATAAAAAGCTCAACAGCACAGCGTCTTTAGAATTATACTTCCTTGTAAGGCGCTTTACACATTTTATGTCTGAAAGCAAAACCCCATCTTGAGATTGTAATCACAAAATGATTATTACCACCAGATAAGCGACTGATTCCCACTCACTACACTAACAGTGTTATGAATATAACCCATGCTTTAACAAAATTTAGCAATGAAAATTATTCCACTCCAGCATTCTTGCCTGGGAAATCTCATGGGCAGAGGAGCCCGGCAGGCTATTGCCCATGGGGTCGCAAAGAGTCAGACACGACTGAAGTGACTAAATAACAACAAAAAGCTGATCACAAATAGTCAAAACTCAAATCCTACTTCCATGAATGTCAAGGAGCTGCTAACCATGATAAGTTCCAGAGGGGAGTTTGAAAGCTCTGTATTAGAGCAGAAAAAGGAAGCTTCCCAGGAGGTTTCATGGAGGAGAAAATGTCTTTGCAACATCTTAAAAAAGCAGATAGGATTCGGTAGTTAAAGAGAGAGAGTTCAGTCAATCAGAAACTATGTGTGAAAGATGGCAATAATAAAGCACCATATACGTTTGAGGAAACAGAAGAGTACCAGAATAGCTGGAGAGAAAGACACCTGTAAATAAGGTTAGAGACGTAGTAAGGACCAGATAGTTTAAGGGCTCTGAATGTTGCAGATGTTGAACTTCATCTTAAGGGCAATGGAAAGTCAGCCAGGGAAGAATTTTGAACAAAGAGATTTATGGAAGATCAATCAAAATATAAATTGGAAGGGTTATACTGTTTTAAGGGCTTACCAGGTGGCTCTAGTGGTTTAGAAAAAAAAAAATTCTGCCTGCCAATTTAGGAGAAAGAGACACAGGTTTGATCCCTGGGTCAGGAAGATCCCCTGGAGGAGGAGAGGCAAGCCACTCCAGTGTTCTTGCCTGGAGAATCCCATGGACAGAGGAGCCTGGCGGGCTAGAGTCAATAGGGTTGCAAAGAGTCAGGCACAACTGAAGCCACTTAGCATGCATGCATGCATACTGTTTTAAAATACAGGTTTTATTATCATTTACAGATGGTGAGGGCAACAGATCAGGAGACGATTGACACTGAAAAGATAGTCTGTTATACAAATAGATCCAGGAGGAGATGGTCACTCCTTGCCCAGAGGCCTACTTAGGAGGGAACCAGAAAAGGAACTGATCAAGCAGAGTAACAGCATTTAAGATTGGCAAGTTTGTATCATTTCAACAGGCTCTGGATTGTAGGGACTCTCTCAGTGGCCTGGCAATTGGACCTGAGGTAATTGCAGCAGGTGGAGAGTAGCCTGGAATATGAGAGCCAGTGAAGAAGGCTGCTGAAGTCAGGGCCCAGGATTGGCTATTTTGCATATGAAAGGGGCTCTCCCATTTGAGTTGGTTGCAATCTTTGTGTGCTCAGTCTTGTCCTACTCTTTGCAACCCTGTGGACTGTAGCCCACCAGGCTCCTCTGTCCATGGAATTTTCCAGGCACGAAATACTGGAGTGAGTTGCCATTTCCAGCTCCAGGGGATCTTCCCGACCCAGGGATGGAACCCACATCTCTTGCATCTCCTGCATTGGCAGGCAGTTTCTTTACCACTGCACCACCTGGCTTAGCTAACTCTGGGAGGGATAGTCCAAGAAATCGAAGCATCAAAATACAAAAAATAAAAAAATATGGTGAATATATGCCACTTCAACCTGAACGTGGTAATTGAGTAGAGAGAGAGATTGTAAAGGAAACTCGATTTAGAAAATATTTCAGTTTGGAAGATGAACACTATGCAGTTAAAAACTATGAGTATAAATTATCATAATCTTAATGCTTGGGGAGACACATTAACAGTGATTGAAAATAGGAAGTTTGTTTATAGAGAAAGACAATTAATTTGAATATAAATGCAACTAATTTGAATATAAATGGCAAAGATCATATTATTTTATAACTTCTAAAATCTATGTGAAGTAGCCAGATCGCCTTCAGTATTTTCTCAGTTTTGCAGTTGAGACAACTCTAGTTTAAGGAGATTAAAAAGTATCCCAAATTCATACATGTAATTCAGAAGTCATAAGATAAGACCATATAATAACAATAAAAATAGTAAAGTCTGGCATATATAGCAGTTACTATGTTCAAGGCAATTCTTACAAGATTAAAAAACTATGCCCAGCTCCAGTTAAAATTCCATTCGAAGTGGTCTTTGGACTAAGAGTAGAAGCATCACCTGGGAAATTCAGAATTCAGGCGTCACCCCAAACCTACTGGGTCAGAATTTGCATTTTAATAGTATCTTCAGAAGATTCATATGCACACAAAAGTTTGAAAGCGCTGCTTTATTCCCCACACCACACCTGCCTGTACCTTGACTGTGACGTTCCAAATGGATCAGTGAGAACCACCAAGCCACGAGAAAATGGAGTAGAGCCCAAAAGAAAGGTTGAGGCAGGAGATAGAGGTTTGTGCCTTGACTCGTACAGTGAATAAAAGATGCTGAGAAAAACAGAAACAAAAGTCAGAAAGTCCTGAACAGAATCTCCACTGATTCAAAATTCCCACATATAACCATACCAAGAACTACACCCTGGATAATCACATCACATTTTAGCTGCAGTATTCTATTCTCGAATACAGCTCATAGAGACTGACATCTTCCTCCTCCAATCTGGAACACACATCATAGAATATATGTCTTCTTCACCTATACCATCAAAATCCAGCCTTGCACATAAAGCATTCAGATTACTGTCACTACAAATCCTCTGCCCTCAACACCAATCGATAAGGCTTTTAATTGTCCTTGGGTCTCAATTTAAAACTCTATTAAATCTCCCAACCCAGCCTCTAATATCCCAATTCTCAAGGCCTTAGGTGAGTGGGTAATGTCCATCATTTGTCTAAAATGGCTTGGAAAAAGGGGGTCTAGGCATTGAGGTTGATGATGAATAGCCCTCAAGGGGTAAGTTCCGAACTGGAAAAGGTGTGTACAGTTGACTCTCTGCATAGCTCCTCAGTAGATGCTCCCAACAAGTAGAAGAACCTGTTAACTCTAAAAGTGGAAACTGAAGAGGGCATCGCAGCAAAAGAGCCATTTTTGATCTAGACCTCAAAGAATGAGTGGTTTTTCCATAAGCAGAAAAAGCTCAGCTACTAGAATGAATGAGCGAAGTCTTAAGAGTGTGAAAGCGAGGCCCAGGTTTTCCTCCCTATTATAAACCCACAGTCAAAGCAAATTTACAACCACTCGCTTCCCTCTATGTGAGAGGAAGAGTCGGGCTATAGATCTTTTTTGTGCTGAGACCTTAAAGATCAGCTTTTAACCTAGAGTGGGTTTTTATGGCTGAGTTATAAACACCCAAGAGCTAAAGCCTGACACTTCCTTAAGCGTTGTCACGTCTGTAGATGATGCGTCAGGAATTTCAGCACATTTCAACTTCTGCTGAATACTATGCCTTAAGCATGATGAGATTTGATTTTATCTGTCTAAACAACACAAAGGGAAGTACAGAGGTTGCAGTTTCATGATGAATTGAGTCCATATAGCCAGCCACACTGCAAAATCTGAAGGATGCTTGCAAAACGAGATTCACCGAAATGGACTAGCCATTCTGCCACGTAATTAATTGCTTTACCTTTCTTTGCACATTTCTTGCATAAGCACAAGCTATATATTTTTAAAATAGCAACTAACACCTTTGTAGTAATATGCAAGCTTGCAAATAAGAACGTGTGCAGTCACATGCATTATGAGACTGAATCCTCACAAAAGCCTCACACGGTAGGTAAAATAGGTTCTATTGTCCTCGTTGGGTCATAAAGGATATGATTTGTCCAATATCTTATCAGCAAATGGTTGAAAGTAAGATCCAGTATCAGTGTGTTAAAAGATCAGGTAGTCAGCATTAGAATGGACTGTGTCATGTGAGGACTCTTAATTCAACTGGGCTTACAGTAACTCTTCCACTTCCTCTGCTGGGTGTGGAGTGACCGTATTTGTGGTTTTAGATGCAAGACGTAATTGGGGCAGCTACAGCCAATCAGAACAACTTCCGCATCTGCATGGATCATACCATTGCCTATATGAATACTTATTCGATTCCTAAGATTGTGCAGAATCGGGTCCGGACTTGGTATGAATATATGTGGGCCTCTCAAAGAATGCTAGGTAAGCATTGCGAATTACTGATTAAGTCCCTGTAAACCGTGTCCCGTAATGAAAATCCTGTAAGGCAGCAGCAGAGACTAATTGGATTTGAACAAAAGATTGGGAAACAACTAAATAATCTTTAAAGCACTCACTTAATACCATGGGATTTTTTCCTCAAATCAGACATAACTTACTGATTATGCAAATCCTGGAAGGCTTGCTAAATTTTCTTCAGTGTCCAACAGATGCTAGATATTACACACATTACCTCATCTAATCTTCACCCAGAAAAATGGGGGAAATTAGGTGTTACCAACCCCCTTTTAGGAGACAAGGAAATGGAAGCTCCTAACTGAAAAAAAAATTGGCCAAGGGCACAGAGCCAGCAAATGGCCTATACTGAGCTCAGATGTGCACCTGTTCTCCAAACTCTTGCTCCTCTGCAATATCATCCTCTTCCCAGAGCTCAGCGCTCAGAGCAGCGATCTTTCAGGCCACTCTCAGCTGCAGGTCTCTACCAGGAGACCCTTAATCATTCACGGTGCCTACTGTTAGTGCCATAGCACTGGAGGTAAAAATAACGCTTACTAAAAGATATAAAGTAAGTTAAAGATAATGTGCTACTTAACAATAATCAGATTCAACTTTCAGTTTGCACCTCACCCTATAAAAATAAGAACTGGTGCTACTGAGAAGTAAAAAAGGCTATTGCCTTCAAAATGCAAATTACAGTGTGATTCCCAAATCATGAAAGTTCCCAAAAAGCAGGTAAGAACCACTGGTTGTTGATGGTTTTTTTCTCCTCTCTACTGGTCTTAAGAGATGCCAACCACAGGTTTAGAACATCTTCCCGAATCTAAATGACAAAAATCAAATCTTTTCCTAAGCACCCACAAATATTCCTGAGGGCGTCTCATGCAGGGGGAGGAGCAGGGAGAGAAAGGGTGGCAGACCCATTCCTTCTTTCCCTGTGGACCCTGCTCCAAACCCTCGGCTTAGGAAGGACCTAGAGATAAGCAGCCCTTGGAAACAAAGATCTGTGTTTTTATAGGAAGGATTTTCATATTTAGAATATGAATCAATATTTGAATATTGATTTGAATATTTGAAAATTTCAATATTTGAATCAAAATTAGACAGCATGTAAGAAACATTAGACAGATGTAAGAAAACATCACACGTAATCAACTCTCAGAAACCCATACTATACTATAGACTAAGAATGGGTAGTCTTATTCATGGACCATTTTATCAGCCTAAAGGCCCATGATTTAATTCACAGGTAGAAAAATCTTTAATGTATTCACATAGTTCATTGAGTTTATAAGCAAGGAAATAACAATCGTTTGAATTTGCTCACTTATTACATTTTTTCTTTAGATTCCATTCCCAGCTCAGCCACTCAGCACTTACACACAAACAAGACACTTAACACTTTTTTGCTCTAAGTTTCATTTCCACTTTCCTTTCTTCTTTCCAGAAAGCAGGAATGAACATACTTAGGGTTGTCCCAAGCATCCAATAAGATCATGACAGAACTCTGTAAGCCACGTGGTACTCATTATACTCAATTTTCTTTGCCATCCCTAGGATGTTAAGGCTGTGGAATCAGAAGATGGGAACCAGATCCTTTTCCCACCTCAGTTTGTTCACTAGTCTTGGCCCCATCCTCTCTAAATTTTATATCTAAAGTTTCAGCAAGCACAAAGTTCCGGAATTATTCAGAATTGTCGTGTCGTCAATAGTGAAAATATGTTTCTTTTCCGTTGTGATGGGGCATGCCAGTCCAATAAAAGTAACGACAATATAGACAGTGGTGCAGCTGTTTATTTACAAAACAGGAGTTGGCATTTTGTTACTCTTATTGTTGTAATGTTTAATGAGCTTCAGTATTGTTTATTAATGACTCTTCTTTGTGGGTTGATGTGTTTATCTCTATGAAGATGAGTCCGATCTGCTGGAGACGCTGCCGACCACCATGCAGCTCGCCCTCACTGTTGACGTCAACTTCGGCGTCATCAGCAAAGTCGACTTGTTCAAGGCAAGTGCTTCTCCAGTGCGTAGGAAGGCAACACATCAATTTCCCGATAAGTATCAAAGCTCTTCCTGAATACAGCATTTATGATTTTTGCCCTATTTTTAATAAAATGAAAGTTATCTGGAGACTTTATGTGAAATTAGAGTCAAATAAACTATGGGTCTGTCTTCAGCAGATGACTTATTCTTTAGCAGCCTCTCTCCTAATTGGTGTCAAAGAAGAAGAGCTCTTCAGGCTCTTCTGGCATTAATTTAAATACAATTAAATTCTACAGCTCTATGTCTTTGCTACTAAGCCCGTCATTTCCCATTTACGAATATGCCTTGGCAATGCATGACAATCAGGCCCCAGATTAGCTCTGGATTGGCCTGACAATCAGAGAATCAGCGCCTAATTATGTCTCTAATACAAATGATTTGGATTCAAACGTTTTACATGGCCAAATTCAAATTTAGAGGTCTTTTTTTGTAAAGAAAAAATGTATAGCAAAGAAATTTTAATGTTTTGAATGTTTCTAATTTTCTAATTTGCCTCTTCTTAATGCATTATATTACATGTAAGTGTCTTTCACCTAACACTTATTCTGTGTGGGGCACTCACTGATTCATCTGTTTAATTAACTCATTCAACAAACATTTTATTCAGTTCTTACTTAAATGTTCCCGGCACCATTTTAGCTACTAGGAATTCAATGGTTTTTAAAAAAAAAATACTTGCACACATGGAGCTTATATTTCGAAAGAGAGGAATAAAAAAGCAATATAGAACATGTGTGGAGGTGATAATGCTAGGAACAGAATTAAGCAGGTTAAGGAGAGTAAGGGTGGTATTGGCCATGAAAGGTTTGCTCTAGGGAAGTGCAACTGAGTATTGGGGCAGAGGACTGCAGGAAGCAAGGGAGTGAGCGTGCAGCTACTGGGAGCAGGAAAGGAGGGATAGACGGAGAGGGTGCCCTGCAGGAGGATGGATGAGATGAAGCTCTGATCTGCAAGGCTAAAGGCAGAGTGGTGTGCAGCAAGAGGAGGCAGAGGAGAGGAAAAACTGGAATGATCAGTCAGGGCAAGTTAATGGAGGGCTTTGGAGGCTGTGGCGTAAACTTCGGGTTGTCCTCTGAGATGCAGAAACCACTGAAGATCTTGAGCAGAAGGTGACCTACTTGAGATCTTTTTGAAAGAGATTTTTTCCTGCTGTCTGGAGAATAGACCACAGAAGCAAATATGGAAGTCAGGGAAGCCAAGGAGGGATCACCATCTACAGAATTCTATAGGGATAATGGCGCTCAGACCCAGAGTAGCTGGAGCAGAGTTTGTGTGTCTGTGTGTGTGTGTGTGATCAGTCGCTCAGTCGTCCAACTCTGTGTGACCCCATGCAGCAGAGTTAAGAAGTGGCCCAATATTGGACGCATTCAAAGAAAGAGCCTATAGTTTTTGCTATTTGATTGTGTGAACAGAGAAAAAAATCAAGGATAATTTAGGATTTAAGCTGAGGAACAGTAAGAACAAAGATGCCATTTGCAAAATAGGAAGTTTTAAAGCAAGCATAGAGTGAGAAAGATAGAAACAGATTGTTTGGAGATGTGTTAGTATGAAGTGAGAACCAGAATTCAGATGGAATATCATGTAGGCAGTTTGATAAATAAATCTGAGTTCAGAGGAGAGGTCCAAGCTGGAGCCATAGATTTGGGCAAATCAATATACTGATGGATTTTAAGCTAAGGACTAGATACGATCCCCTATTATGTAATCCACACAGAAAGAGATGGCTTGAAAATAGGTGAAAGATACTTTTGCATAAAAGATGAAGAGGCAGACCCTGTATGCTGGAATGGTTAGGCAGGGTCACTCTCGAGATTAGCTTAACCCAAGACTGCAGGAAACTAGAGATGTGTCAGTATCCTAGACCCTTTTCTTGGGTGATAGGTCCTGTTCTAAATTTCCATAAGGATTTGAATGAAGATATAAACCATGTGATTTTCAAATTGGCAGATGAAACAAAGCAAGAGGAATAGTTATAAATGTGTTAGATGACGAAACTTAAAATTAACTGAATAGTTTGAAACAATGAGCAAAACCAAGGTTAACTTCCATAGGCATAAAGGAAAAATCGTGCATTTAGTCCTAAAATTATAAAAGACCAATAGTTTTATAACAATTTTTTTAATATCTGGGAGTTTTAGTTGACCTCAAGCTACATGTGAGTCAATAGCGTTATATACAATATTGCCCTAAAATTTAACCTAATATTAATTTTCCTGATTATGGCAACTACATTTCTTTTAACATATATAGTAAATAACCAGTTTTAAGAAGTGAAGTGAAAGTCACTCAGTCGTGTCTGACTTTTTGTGACCCCATGGACTATACAGTCCATGGAATTCTCCAAGCCAGAACACTAGAGTGGGTAGCCTTTCCCTTCTCCAGGGGATCTTTCCAACCCAGGGATCAAACCCAGGTCTCCCGTAATGCAGGCAGATTCTCTACCAGCTGAGCCAAAAGGGAAGCTCAGTTTTAAGAAGGACTTTGACAAATTAGAGTATCTTTCAGGGGATAAGAAGTATGGATTGAGTAGAAGAGAACCAAGAAGATAGCAAAAGAATGATTTTAGAAACAAAATTATTCTATAATGGTACAAATCAGACCAATGACCGCTTATAATTGGGAGTAGGTAAGAAGATATTAACTATGAGGAGACATGAGGGAATTTTATGGAGTGATAGAAATTTTGTCTTACTAGGGAAGTGCCACAATGCATGCATTTGTCAAAATTGATCCGTCCTTTAAAATTTATACATTTCGCAGCATATAAATTATTCTTCAGTTAAAAAAAGAATGGCTTCAAAAGAAAATGTATACATGCTGAGTGTATTTAGTTATTGGGAAAATTAATTCAAGAGCAACAGTGATTACATAGAGTAATGTTTGTTAAATGAACAAGGAATAACATTTACTCTCCCTATTTCGGCAAAATAACACTCAACTGTAAATCCCATTTCTAAGCTGAAGATACAGCTACTGAAATAAAACATTCTTGGGGAAAAAGTCTTGGTCCTAATGGTCTTGATCCCCACAGGAGGGGTCTTAGGAGGAAAGAGAGAGGACGGAAGGGAAGGTGCCCTGGGGTCAATTCCTGGAGATTTTAGAATGTGGTTTCCTAATTGGAAAGCAGTTAGAAGCATCATGGAACGCGTTCAGTTTTCTGATTTTTCTATCAGGGAGGTCAGGAAAGGGATTTCTACCTTGGTTAACAGGTGCCTCTAAATAAATCGTTTTCAAGCTGCAGCTTGCAATTCATTCGGGGATCATGAATTCAATTAAATGGGTCATAACCAGCATATAAAATAGACAAGAAAATATCAGAGTGCTACACACATAAATAAGGGTAAGCATTATACTACAGAATTTTTTTCTCTGTTATTTATTCTTTTAAATATACATATACATATCTATGGGCTTTCCAGATGGCGCTAGTGGTAAAGAATCTGCCTGCCAAAGCGGGAGACGTAAGAGACGCGCGTTCAATCCCTGGGTCAGGAAGATCCCATGGAGGAGGGCATGGCAACCCACTCCGAATTCCTGCCTGGAGAATCCCACGGACAGAGGAGCCTGGCAGCTACGGTCCATGGGGTCGAAAAGAGTCAGACACCAATGAGTGACTTTCACATCAATGACTGGCTTAATTGAGACTAAGTGAGAACAACCGGAGCTATGTTTAAGAAAACAAAACCTTTAACTGATACACCGATGACTTTTATATAATTATCTCTGACTTAGGAAGTTATCAGTTTCCAGCTTTAAAAATATTTTTCTTTTGTTTTTGCATATATTTTTGGAAATCCATAAAATCAACAATATCTGATTGAGAAAAAAAGGTTAGATCATCACATGTTGCTACCATTATTCATAAACATAGATTCATTCTTCCCTGACATTTCCATTAAAGATGTAGTTCCTTCCAGAAAGAACCCATTTCCATCTATATTTCTGTTAAATGAAAAAAGTTATTTTTTTTCCCTAAAGCCAGTGAAGTAGAAAATAAGCAGGTATGGAAAAATTCCTAAATTTATTTCTTTTCTAAATCTTATGAAGACAATCTTTGTAGTTGACACAAATTTGTTATTTTCTTAGGGAGGAAATAGACTGACTAGGGAATCCTACACCCTTAGCTCATAAATTATACCCAAATGACGCGTTGCTTCTCATTCAGTCAGCGTTCACTGAGAGTCACCTCTGCCCTCGAGGGTCTGAGGCACAAAGGAGAAAACCTTTGTGTTCACCGGGCGGCTTTGGAGTGAAAAGGGGTCGGCTCCCAGGCAGGGGCCTTGTTGTCCCTCGTTAGGACCGGAGCATGTGTCGACAACTACAGACAGTCTAGAAACCAAGGCACACAGGCCCGACCCTGCAGGCCAAGAAAGCTGGAAAGGAGGAACCCAACAGCACGGATTTCAGTTTTACAAAGACAAGAAATGGGGATACTTCGAATAGAACAGAACATCGAGGGATAACAAAAAAAAGGTGTCAACGGTTAACAACCTCCATATCTTGAATTCTCCCTGAAAATGGATCTTCCACATCTTTAAAAGGCCAGCAGGCAGGAGCAGAGAGAAAAAGAGACAGAGAGCGCGCGCATAAACATACACACACACACACACGTACACACGTACACACACACACACACACACACGTACACACACACACACACACACACAGAGGGATACCAGGACTTGGGGCTGGCAGGCATGCTCTGTGTCTTTCCAGTCTTCAGGATTAGAGTAAATTAAAAGTACTTGAAAATCACTTAATTCACAAATACCTAGTGTGAGATGCCCGAAAGAATACTTTATGCAAAGAGTTGGACATGACTGAGCGACTGAACTGAAAGAATGCTTTAAGTTTGTATCTTGAATCTTCAGTTAGAAATTTCACAAGGACTCTTTGCACTTTGTAAATGTGTGAAGGGATGCAGATGCTGTAGAATTTGTTTGCAATGTAGCACCAGAAAATAAGTCTATGCTAAATAAATTAGAATAAACTAACAAATTAGAATAAACTTGTTTCAGCTTTTCCAAAGATATATGTCTGTTGCTTTAACTGTGCATTGTATTCAATTTTTAAAAGGACAGTTCAGTTAGGTTCAGCCGCTCAGTCGTGTCCGACTCTGCAGCCCCATGGACTGCAGCACGCCAGGCCTCTCTGTCCATCACCAACTCCCGGAGCTCACTGAAACTCATGTCCATCGAGCTGCTGATGCCATCCAATCATCTCATCCTCTGTCATCCCCTTCTCCTCCCTCCTTCAATCTTTCCCAGCATCAGAGTCTCTTCAAATGAGTCATTTCTTCAAATCAGGTGGCCAAAGGATTGGAGTTTCAGCTTTAACATCAGTCCTTCCAATGAATATTCAGGACTGATTTCCTTTAGGATGAACTGGTTGGATCTTCTTGCAGTCCAAGGGACTCTCAAGAGTCTTCTCCAACACCACAGTTCAAAAGCATCAATTCTGCGGTGCTCAGCTTTCTTTATATTCCAATGCTCACACCCATACATGACTCCTGGAAAAACCATAGCCTTGACTAGACGGACCTTGTTGGCAAAGTCATGTCTCTGCTTTTTAATATGCTGTCTAGGTTGATCATAACTTTTCTTCCAAGAAGTAAGCGTCTTGTAATTTCATGGCTGCAGTCACCATCTGCAGTGATTTTGGAGCCCCAAAATATAAAGTCTATCACTGTTTCCATTGTTTCCCCATCTATTTCCCATGAAGTGATGGGACTGGATGTCATGATCTTCGTTTTCTGAATGTTGAGTTTTAAGCCAACTTTTTCATTCTCCTCTTTCACTTTCATCAAGAGGCTCTTTAGTTCTTCTTCACTTTCTGCCATAATGGTGGTATCATCTGCATATCTGAGGTTATTGATATTTCTCCCGGCAATCTTGATTCCAGCTTGTGCTTCATCCAGCCAGGCATTTCCCATGATGTACTCTACATATAAGTTAAATAAGCAGGGTGACAATATACAGCCTTGATGTACTCCTTTTCCTATTTGGAACCAGTCTGTTGTTCCATGTCCAGTTCTAACTGTTGCTTCCTGACCTGCATAAAGGTTTCTCAAGAGGCAGGTCAGGTGGTCTGGTGTGCCCATCGAAGAATTTTCCAGTTTGTTGTGACCTACACAGTCAAAGGCTTTGGCATAGTCAATAAAGCAGAAGTTGATGTTTTTCTAGAACTCTCTTGCTTTTTCGATGATCCAACGGATGTCAGCAATTTGATCTCTGGTTCCTCTGCCTTTTCTAAATCCAGCTTGAACATCTGGAAGTTCACGGTTCAC
Organism: Bubalus bubalis; assembly: GCF_019923935.1. Classification (NCBI taxonomy): domain Eukaryota; kingdom Metazoa; phylum Chordata; class Mammalia; order Artiodactyla; family Bovidae; genus Bubalus; species Bubalus bubalis. The sequence goes on along the minus strand of NC_059171.1, from coordinate 6,188,155 downwards.
GTATTATTGAAGCCTGGCTTGGAGAATTTTGAGCATTACTTTGCTAGCATGTGAGATGAGTACAACTGTGCGGTAGTTTGAGCATTCTTTGGCATTGCCTTTCTTTGGGATTGAAATGAAAACTGACCTTTTCCATTCCAAAGGACAATGTGCTTATATTTCTTTCCTTTTAACCTTGTGAAGTTTGTTTATTTATTAGGGAAACAGTGAGTGTCCTACTGCTTTAATGAAATAATGTAAGTCATGCTGGAGTATCACAGATTATAATACGGACAATGTTACATGAAGGTGGTCCGTGCTGCCCCTGATCTTTCATTCCCAGGGCTGTCACCTCATACCTTGCTGTAACCAATTGTCTCATGGCCCCTGTATTAGGGTACTGCAGAGAATCAGCCTGCCAATGGTGGAGATGCAGGAGATTCAGCTTGTCCCTGGGATGGGACGATCCCCTGGAGAAGGAAATGACAGCACACTCCAGTACTCTTGCCCGGAGAATCCCATGGTGGGCTGCGGTCCAGGGTGTCGCAGACTTGGACACAACTGGAGGGGGGGATTTATTTTAAAGAAGGGCTCATGTAAAGAGGAACAACAGATCCAAAACCTTCAGGACAGGTCAGCTTGTTGGAAACCCTGGAAAGTGTTACTGTTGCAGCTCAAATCCAAAGGCAGTCTGGAGGCAGATTCCCCTGCTCCTCGGGGAACTTTAGACTTTTTTCTCTGAAGGCCTTCAGTTTATCGGATGAGGCCAACCCACATAACGGAGTGGACCTTGCTTTGCATGTATGCATGCTTCGTTGCTCAGTCGTGTCCAACTCTTTGTGACCCCATGAACTGTGGCCCGCCAGGCTCCTCTGCTCATGGGATTCTCCAGGCAAGAGTCCTGGAGTGGGTTGCCATGCCCTCCTCCAGGGGATCTTCCTGACCCAGGGATCAAACTCTTATCTCTTATGTCTCCTGCATTGTCAGATGGGTTCTTTACTTCTCAAAAATCATAGCTACTGTTTATTGGGTTCTGATTGCACTGTATTATCTTCTTTGCTACCTTCTCTCAGTTAATTCTCACAGCATGTCTCTGAGAAAAGTTTTATGACCCCTCATTTTACAGAAAGTAGAAACTATTTACCTGACTGAGGCCAAAGAGAGCAGGAAGCAAATTTTTACTGCACAGGCTACAGTCTTAGCAGCTCGGTGATGAGACCTTTCAGCTCCCCACCAGCCCTGTCTAGATAAGTGGTAAGATACTGAGAAAGTGTCCCCGGAGTCAAAAAACAGCAACTTAGCATCCTGCAGTGAATGTCACAGACTTAGACTCGGCACATTGATTAGTTTCACACCAGACACCTAAATTTACACACTCTTTGCTACTCTCCTACTAAGACCTTGTAGCTCAGGTGGTTTTCTCCCTCTTGTTCAAAGCAGGCAGAACTAAAGTCACAGAATTTCACTAAAACTTTGCTTCAATCAATTGTGGTGAATTAGTAAGATTTGCTCCTTCTGCATGGAGTGATCAGAGTTTCCAAAGAGCTTCGAGATGAATAGTCATTTTTTGACTTTTTTTTTTTTTTTCCACAAAAATGGGTCTCTTTTTCCAGCCCAAACTCAAGTATTAAGCTAATAAGGAGTGATTCATTCCTATGAGGTTGGACAATTTCCCTTCCTATCTGTTGATTTATTACTTTTGTATTGATTTTTAAATATGTTTTATCAAATTAAATGCTAGGGAAATCACATTTTGTGTCTACCACTAAAGTACCAGAAATGGGAGAAAATTTAGTGAAAGTTCTGTTGCGCCACCTAGTGTGTAGAATTAAGATTGCATTCTTTAGAAACTGAAAACGATCCCCCTGCTTATTGGTACGGAGAGGGCAATGGCGCCCCACTCCAGTACTCTTGCCTAGAAAATCCCATGGACGGAGGAGCCGAGTGGGCTGCAGTCCGTGGGGTCGCTAAGAGTCGGACACGACTGAGCGATTTCACTTTCACTTTTCAGTTTCATGCATTGGAGAAGGAAATGGCAACCCGCTCCAGTGCTCTTGCCAGGAGAATCCCAGGGACGGGGGAGCCTGGTGGGCTGCCGTCTATGGGGTCGCACAGAGTCGGACACGACTGAAGCGACTTAGCGGCAGCAGCAGCTTGTTAGTAGGACTTCCCGGATCGGCTTCCCGGAAGCCGATAGCTCAGCTGGTCAAGAATCCACCTGCAATGCAAGAGACCCCGGTTGGATTCTTGGGTCGGGAAGATCCCCTGGAGAAGGGAAAGGCTGCCCACTCCAGTATTCTGGCCTGGAGAATTCCATGGACTGTATAGCCCATGGGGTCGCAGAGAGTAGGACACGATTGAGCGACTTTCACTTTCCCAGATGGAGCGGTGGTATCCATCTGCCAATGCAAGAGACACAGAGACATGAGTTCCATCCCTGGGTTGGGAAGACCCCAGGAGTAGGAAATTTCAACACACTCCAGAATTCTTGCCTAGAAAATTCCATAGGCGTCCAGGGGTTTGCAAAGAGTTGGACACGACTGAGCACACAGAGCCCCAGCTCCAAGGTAGGAAAGGAAAGACACCAAACTGAAAATGGAGGTACCACCGGCCTGTCAAGGAAAGCGCGAAGCGTCTCACCATCTGCTGCTCCGGTAACAATGCAGACTGCTTCCCAAACAGGACCCCTCAGGGGCGGCTGTGACTCGTCCTTGTGTGGCAAGCAGAGCCTGGAGAGGCTGTGATGTCAGAGACAGGAAGCACGCGGAGACGAGTTTCGTCTGTGACGGCAGACTGTGCCAGGGGTGGGATGGGAAAGGCACTTCCCCTCACCCAAGGGTCCACCTGTTCACATATTTCTTCCCAGGGGCCTGAAATCAGAGCATTACAGGACGCTTACTACTTTTCATTTTTAACTATGTTTAACTACGGTGGTATCAGTAATACTGTTGCGGCTGCTGCTAAGACGCTTGAGTCGTGTCGGACTCTGTGCGACCCCATAGACGGCAGCCCACCAGGCTCTGCCTTCTCTGGGATATGCAGGCAAGAACACTGGAATGGGTGCCGTTTCCTTCTCCAATGCATGAAAGTGAAAAGTGAAAGTGAAGTCGCTCTGTCGTGTCCGACTCTCATCGACCCCATGGACTGCAGCAGCCTACAGGCTCCTCCGTCCATGGGATCTTCCAGGCAAGAGTACTGTAGTGGGGTGCCATGGCCTTCTCCAAATACTGTTGCTAGACTTGTTGAAAGTATTCTGACGTTGAGCTTATAACCCAGATGAACTCCACTCAGCGAAACACGCTGAGCAGTCACTCGGTCTAAAGCACCAGTGGGGTGCCTCAGACCCTGTACCCCTATGGCCACTGCTCTCCACTGCCTCCCAGAAGGCAGGCAAACTACACAAATGAGATGACATCCTTGGCTGTTGTGTGATAATTCAGTAACTCAAAACATACAAAGCGCTTATATCAACACATCAGATATAAGTACATTATTCGTATATTATGATTATTACTACTGTCCCTGAGGGATAAAACTGATTCAGCCACAGAGGAGTTTTCACGCAGGTAAAACCAGTGTGTGGTCATGCTGGGTCCTAGGAAGATGGATTAGATTCATCCTGGGGGTTGCATCCAGCTTGTGACTTCTCATGTTGACTATGATACTGAGGCTCCTAGCAAAAGAGAATTTTTGTTAGTTCTCAGGGAAAGCCTGATGGAAATGACTCTCCTCGTGTTTGCAAACATGAAGCATAGGGTTCAGTCTAAGATCACTTAGAACTCAGTAAGTTATGCCATCATAATGCCTTGCAAATTATTTATCACATTTGACTTTGCTGCTCCCAAAGCTACCAATCAATAACATGACTGGCATAGTCGATAGTATGGGCGACTGGGTTCAGAATTCCTGCCTAGATGTATCACCCATCCCTGGCTTAGTGGGAGTGCAGTTTCAGATGGGACAGAGCAAGGCCTCTTTTAACAAACACGGCTGAATTTAGAAAAGCCTTGAAGACGCTTGCTTATACTTGAGGGTGACTGAAAGTCCCAGTAGTTATATATTACTGATAGTATCTTGAGTTCTTTTTCAAATAACTTAGGGAGAATGAGCTTAGAAATGAAGAAATCCTTCAAGACTGAGAAGGTTAGCGCCCAGAGATAAATTTTACCAACTTGACAGTTGTGTTCAGAGTTTGCCGGTATTAAAAGGACTCCCTGGGTATGGGAACACTCATCTAACATATAGCTCATGTGTTGACTAAAAATAGAATTTCTCCCAACTTCATTCAAATCTCCAGGAGCCTTATTCAAATATGAATCCAATTTTATACGGCACTGAACTTCCCATTGTTGAAAAGAGAATGCTTTCTAACAACTTCATGACGGACGTCAGGCCTTATTTATTTAGTACCTGGCATGCCCCCAGCCCTGGCAAGACACCGGGGAGATGGAAGCCACTGTCTTGCCCTGTTGCTCAGAGTGCGGATTAAACAGCGCACTCCCCCCGCACACGCCCTGCTGAGTCTTCCTCCGACACAGATTCCACATGTGACCTCAGCTGAAGAGTCAATAGACGTCCTGAGCCTGTGTTCCCTCATCTAAAATCCAAGAGTGTTGACAATGTGTTAATGAATGTCAGGCCTCACAGGGAGGTTGAGAGAATTAAACAGATAGAAAAAAAAAAATTAAACAAAAAATATAAGAAATACAATGTAATGCAAATGATGATGAATACATACAAAAGTGAATATTGACACTCTCACAGGTACGCTCACTTTATAGAAAAAGGAACATTTATGAAACAATGGCTGTGTGCTGACTTTCTGAGAATCAGAAATTTTTCCTAATTACTTCTATAAAGGAAATAGAGCTGCACTATAAAGAAAAAAATGCCAACCCTGGGATGTGATTCTTTTTAAGCATATGATAATGGAACAAACTGTATCTCAAGAAAATAATCATTTGGCAGGAGAGGGGGAGGAGATAATTATCCTCAAATACATCATAAGATATAACAGCTTCATAACGCAAACTTTGTTTCACTAAGAGAGAAAGGAAGGACCTAGTCCTAAATCACAGTTGCCCCAAGGCCAGTGGCAACCTGCCCACAAAGCAATCATTAGGGTCCAGAATCAATTGATGAAGTTTAAGTTGTAGATTTTTTTCTAACACACAATTGCTATGGCCTATTTACATGAATTAATACATATTTTATGCAAGTATGTTGATAAAAATATATATTTGTAGTGGTTCATATGTTTTTCTCTGAGGAAATCCAAGACATAAGCTAAATTCTCTCCTTTTAAGTATTTGGGCGTTTCTACTGAGGAAAGCACTAATCGTTTGCTAAGTTATTTTAAGGTTTATCTCCTAGTTTCATCCAATACTTTCTGTTAATTAGGTTTCTTTAGAGTGCTTTCTGCCTGAGTTAACCTGAAAGGTAGAAGAGAAAGATGAAACGTGGTCCTTCTCGAAGAGGATTTTTGTTCCTACAACCAATCCTAGGATGTGTGTTTTGCTTTATTTTTACTATTATTAATAAAAGTTAAAGTTGAGGTCTAATCAGTTCTTCTCCCCAGTTCCATTCTCCTTTCTCCCACCCCAGAGGTGGCCACTAAGATAATTTTAAGAATAGCCTTCCAACCCTCATTTTTATTTTACTTTTTATCTATAAACAGTATCAGGCAGTATGAAGTATCTATAATCAGTGACAGGCAGTATTATTGTGTTCAGTGTTTTTTTCATAGTTGGAGTCATAGTGAACATATTCTATAGCTTGTTTTTGTGCAGAACACATTATTTGTTGAATTGAACCACATCTAGAGAGAGAGAGAGCCGGTGTGTTATTTTAACCACAGTATGCTACTGCAACCTACACACCGTCGCTACTTTTCTCTGCCCACAGATTGCTCTTTTGTTGTTTCCAGTCTTTTCAGTACTGAAAATGATACTGCCACATACATCTTTAAATTTATGGAATTAATGCCATAGGAAAACAACACAAAATAATTAATAATTCCTATTAACATAACATAACACAGTTGGGAACTTTCATCCAAGTTCATTCCAGCAGGAATTGTTTAAGGAATATAAACTTTACTTTGGCCTCCGTTCAGTTCAGTCCAGTCAGTCCGTCGTGTCCGACTCTTTGCAACCCCATGGACTGCAGCACACCAGGCTTCCCTGTCCATCACCAACTCCCGGAGCTTACTCAAACTCATGTCCATCTAGTCAGTGATGCCATCCGACCATCTCATCCTCTGTCGTCCCCTTCTCCTCCCACCTTCAATCTTCACCAGCATCAGGGTCTTTTCCAATGAGTCTGTTCTTCACATCAGGTGGCCAAAGTATTGGAGTTTCAGCTTCAGCATCAGTCATTCCAATGAATATTCAGGACTGATTTCCTTTAGGGTGGACTGGTTGAATCTCTTTGCAGTCCAAGAGACTGCAAGGCCTACACGTTATATTGTATTTTGGCCTATATATTACAATTGTAAAAGTTAAGGCCAAAAACATCAAATTTCAAATTATGCACATTAAAATAAATGTAAGTAGATTTTTTAAAAGACCTTCTCTTTCTGATCATTTGCAATGCTGTTATTCTCCATGCTTGGTAAGTTGCTTCAGTCGTGCCTGACTCTTTCTGACCCCATGGACTGTAGCCCGCCAGGCTCCTCTGTCCATGGGATTCTCCAGGCAAGAATACTGAAGTGTGTTGCCATGCCCTCCTCCAGGGGATCTTTCCAATCCAGGAATTGAACCCAGGTCTCCTGCATTACAGGCAGGTTCTTTAACATCTGAGCCACTAGGGAGACCCATTATTCTCCATCACTTCAGTTCAGTTCAGTCGCTCAGTCGTGTCCAGCTCTTTGCGACCCCATGAATCGCAGCACGCCAGGCCTCCCTGTCCATCACCAACTCCCAGAGTTCACTCAGACTCATGTCCATCGAGTCAGTGATGCCATCCAGCCATCTTATCCTCTGTTGTCCCCTTCTCCTCCTGCTCCCAATCCCTCCCAGCATCAGAGTCTTTTCCAATGAGTCAACTCTTCATATGAGGTGGCCAAAGTACTGGAGTTTCAGCTTCAGCATCATTCCTTCCAAAGAAATCCCAGGGCTGATCTCCTTGAGAATGGACTGGTTGGATCTCCTTGCAGTCCAAGGGACTCTCAAGAGTCTTCTCCAACACCACCACACTTCAAAAGCATCAATTCTTCAGCGCTCAGCCTTCTTCACAGTCCAACTCTCACATCCATACATGACCACTGGAAAAACCATAGCCTTGACTAGATGAACCTTTGTTGGCAAAGTAATGTCTCTGCTTTTGAATATGCTATCTAGGTTGGTCATAACTTTCCTTCCAAGGAGTAAGCGTCTTTTAATCTCATGGCTGCAGTCACCATCTGCAGTGATTTTGGAGCCCAGAAAAATAAAGTCTGACACTGTTTCCACTGTTTCCCCATCTATTTCCCATGAATTATTCTCCATAGGTATAAAAAATTGAGAGTTACCTTCATCGCAGTGATAGTCATTCCTGCTGGAATGAACTTTGATGAAAGTTCCCAACTGTGTTATGTTAATATGAATTATTAATTAAGTGTTGTTTTCTTATGGCAATAATTCCATAAATGTACTGAAAAGACTGGAAACAACAATAGCACAATCTGTGGGTAGAGAAGTCATGCTTAAGCTTTAAGAACTTCCAAATATATTTCTAATGAATTTTCTCTAAAATATCGAAAACATGAACTTTCTTTAGTGGGATAGATCTTAAAATACTGTTTTTTCCCTAATAGAGTCCTGAGTGATCATAACACCAATTTCTGAAATGAAATTTCTCTGAATCAATGACAGCACTGAAAGAAACAGAACACTTGAGCCGTAGAGTTAGAGAAGCTTTACTAAAAGCAAAATAATAAATTTTAGAAAGAAATTAATGTTTGTCATTTGCCTTAACAAATACGATAATCTGAGACATAGTAGGAATAAAGACAACATAAATAAAAATTATACATTTTGCTCTAAGCAAATATATAACAAAGAAAGAAGCAGTACATTTCTCTCTCCCTCAAAGGACCTTTGCATGTCTTTTCAAATATAAATCACACTCATCAAATGACTCAGCTTTGTGGCCCACATTAGCGCCTTCTTCCCATCTCCCCTGTCTCCTGTCTGCACTCCCAGGCAGAAGTAAGTGCCCCCGCCTCTGAAAAGTTTTATGGATATTTACATGACATAACTTACAGCATGATTAACTTTTACCACAAATTACTGTTTTTCTGTTTACTTAAAACATTATTCCCAACTAGACTCACTCTCTTTCACCTCTGATTGGACCAAGGGCGTGGTTCATAGCAGCTTCTCGTCATTACATTACGTGTTGGACTGTGTTAAGAAGGTATTCCTATTGGCTTCAGCCTTTCTCTCTATTCAAGAGAACCCAAAGCTATAGCTTCTCAAATAAATTGTTAAATCCCAGCTTCAAGTTCATCTGAATGCTTCTAACCCATGGCTATTTGAAAATACTTCAATCATAAATCATTAACTTTCCTTATCAGTCAAGCAAGCCTGAGGTGTAAATTTTATATGGATCTAGGTCAAGTGTTTGCTATTGAAATTATTATGGAAACCTATGATTGCTAATGGAGAAGGCAATGGCACCCCACTCCAGTACTCTTGCCTGGGAAATCCCATGGATGGAGGAGCCTGGTGGGCTGCAGTCCATGGGGTCGCTAAGAGTTGGACACAACTGAACGACTTCACTTTCACTTTTCACTTTCATGCATTGGAGAAGGAAATGGCAACCCACTCCAGCTGTTCTTGCCTGGAGAATCCCAGGTACAGGGGGCATGGTGGGCTGCCGTCTATGGGGTCGCACAGAGTCGGACACGACTGACACGATTTAGCAGCAGCAGCAGCATGATGGCTAAAGAAATGATTATCCAATCCATGAACTGGGGGTAGATACTTTGTTTTTCTACCTGGGATTAGTTATCTGAAAATAATAATGTCCCTAAAAAATGGACAAGCACAAAAAGAAAGCAGCTACATGCTAACAGTTCTGGGAGGAAAAACTAAAAATATTTGATGAAAGTCAGTTCACTCATTCAGTTGTGTCCGACTCTTTGTGACCCCATGACCCCACTGACTGCAGCACACCAGGCTTCCATGCCCATCACCAACCTCTGCAGCTTCCTCAAACTCATGTCCATCGAGTCAGTGATGCCATCCAACCATCTCATTCTTTTTCGTCCCCTTCTCCACCTGCCTTCAATCTTTCCCAGCATCAGGGTCTTTTCAAATGAGTCAGTTCTTCGCATCAGGTGGCCAAAGGATTGGAGCTTCAGCTTCAGCTTCAGTCCTTCCAATGAACACTCAGGACTGATCTCCTTTAGGATGGACTGGTTGGATCTTCTTGCAGTCCAAGGGATGCTCAAGAGTCTTCTCCAACACCACAGTTCAAAAGCATCAATTCTTCAGCACTCAGCTTCCTTTATGGTCCAACTCTCACATCCATACATGACCACTGGAAAAGTCATGTATGTAGCTTTGACTAGACAGACATTTTTTGGCAAAGTAATGTCTCTGCTTTTTAATATGTTGTCTAGGTTAGTCATAGCTTTTCTTCCAAGGAGCAAGCATCTTTTCATGGCTGAAGTCACCATCTGCAGTGATTTTGGAGCCCCAAAAAATAAACTCTCTCACTCTTTCCACTGTTACCCCATATATTTGACATGAAGTGATGGGACCTGATGCCATGATCTTAGTTTTCTGAATGTTGAGCTTTAAGCCAACTTTTTCACTCTCTTCTTTCATTTTCATCAAGAGGCTCTTAAGTTCTTCACTTTCTGCCATAAGGGTGGTGTCATCTACATATCTGAGGTTATTGATATTTCTCCTGGCAATCTTGAGTCCAGCTTGCGCTTTATCCAGCCCAGCATTTTGCATAATGTACTCTGCATATAAGTTAAATAAGACAATATACAGCCTTGATGTGCTCCTTTAACTATTTGGAATCAGTCTGTTGTTCCATGTCCAGTCCTAACTGTTGCTTCTTGACCTGCACACAGATTTCTCAGGAAGCAGGTCACATGGTCTTGTATTGCCTTCTCTGGAAGAATTTTCCAGTTTGTTGTGATCCACACAGTCAAAGGCTTTGGCATACCAGAAGTAGATGTTTTTCTACAACTCTCTTGCTTTTTCAATGATCCAATGGATGTCGGCAATTTGATCTCTGGTTCCTCTGCCTTTTCTAAATCCAGCTTGAGCATCTGGAAGTTCATAGTTCACAAACTGTTGAAGCCTGGCTTGGAGAATTTTGAGCATTACTTTGCTATTGTGTGAGATGAGTACATTTGTGTGGTAGTTTGAGCATTCGTTGGCATTGCCTTTCTTTGGGATTGGAATGAAAACTGATCTTTTCCAGTCCTGTGGCCACGACTGAGTTTTCCCAGTTTGTTGGCATATTGAGTGCAGCACTTTCACAGCATCATCTTTCAGGATTTGGAATAGCTCAAGTGGAATTCCATCACCTCCACTAGCTTTGTTCGTAATGATGCTTTCTAAGGCCCACTTGACTTCACATTCCAGGATGTCTGGCTCTAGGTCAGGGATCACACCATCGTTGTTATCTGGGTCATGAAGATCTTTTTTGTACAGTTCTTCTGTGTATTCTTGCCACCTCTTCTTAATATCTTAATAGCTTCTGTACCATTTCTGTCCTTTATTAAGCCCATCTTTACATGAAATGTTCTCTTGGTATCTCTAATTTTCTTGAAGGGATCTCTGGTCTTTCCCATTCTATTGTTTTCCTCTATCTCTTTGTGTTGATCATTGAGGAAGGCTTTCTTATCTCTCCTTGCTATCTTTGGAACTCTGCATTCAAATGGGTATATCTTTCCTTTTCACCTTTGCCTTTAATCAAATCCCTTATGATTATACAGTGGAAGTGAGAAATAGATTTAAGGGCCTAGATCTGATAGATAGAGTGCCTGATGAGCTATGGAATGAGGTTCGTGACATTGTACAGGAGACAGGGATCAAGACCATTCCCATAAAAAAGAAATGCAAAAAAGCAAAATGGCTGTCTGGGGAGGCCTTACAAATAGCTGTGAAAAGAAGAGAAGCGAAAAGCAAAGGAGAAAAGGAAAGATATAAACATCTGAATGCAGAGTTCCAAAGAATAGCAAGAAGAGATAAGAAAGCCTTCTTCAGCAATCAATGCAAAGAAATAGAGGAAAACAACAGAATGGGAAAGACTAGGCATCTCTTCAAGAAAATCAGAGATACCAGCAGAACATTTCATGCAAAGATGAGCTCGATAAAGGACAGAAATGTATGGACCTAACAGAAGCAGAAGATATTAAGAAGAGATGGCAAGAATACACAGAAGAACTGTACAAAAAAGATCTTCACGACCCAGATAATCATGATGGTGTGATCCCTGACCTAGAGCCAGACATCCTGGAATGTGAAGTCAAGTGGGCCTTAGAAAGCATCACTATGAATAAAGCTAGTGGAGGTGATGGAATTCCAGTGGAGCTATTCCAAATCCTGAAAGATGATGCTGTGAAAGTGCTGCACTCAATATGCCAACAAACTGGGAAAACTCAGTCGTGGCCACAGGACTGGAAAAGGTCACTTTTCATTCCCATCCCAAAGAAAGGCAATGCCAAAGAATGCTCAAACTACTGCACAATTGCACTCATCTCACACGCTAGTAAAGTAATGCTCACAATTCTCCAAGCCAGGCTTCAGCAATATGTGAACTGTGAACTTCCTGATGTTCAAGCTGGTTTTAGAAAAGGCAGAGGAACCAGAGATCAAATTGCCAACATCCGCTGGATCATGGAAAAAGCAAGAGAGTTCCAGAAAAACATCTATTTCTGCTTTATTGACTATGCCACAGCCTTTGACTGTGTGGATCACAATTATCTGTGGAAAATTCTGAAAGAGATGGGAATACCAGACCACCTGATCTGCCTCTTGAGACATTTGTATGCCAGTCAGGAAGCAACAGTTAGAACTGGACATGGAACAACAGACTGGTTCCAAATAGGAAAAGGAGTTCGTCAAGGCTGTATCTTGTCACTCTGTTTATTTAACTTATATGCAGAGTACATCATGGGAAACACTGGACTGGAAGAAACACAAGCTGGAATCAAGATTGCCGGGAGAAATATCAATAACCTCAGATATGCAGATGGCACCACCCTTATGGCAGAAAGTGAAGAGGAGCTAAAAAGCCTCTTGATGAAAGTGAAAGTGGAGAGTGAAAAAGTTGGCTTAAAGCTCAACATTCAGAAAACGAAGATCATGGCATCTGGTCCCACCACTTCATGGGAAATAGATGGGGAAACAGTGTCAGACTTTATTTTTTTTTGGCCTCCAAAATCACTGCAGATGGTGACTGCAGCCATGAAATTAAAAGACACTTATTCCTTGGAAGGAAAGTTATGACCAACCTAGATAGCATATTCAAAAGCAGAGACATTACTTTGCCAACAAAGTTTCGTCTAGTCAAGGCTATGGTTTTTCCTGTGGTCATGTGTGGATGTGAGAGTTGGACTGTGAAGAAGGCTGAGCGCTGAAGAATTGATGCTTTTGAAGTGTGGTGTTGGAGAAGACTCTTGAGAGTCCCTTGGACTGCAAGGAGATCCAACCAGTCCATTCTGAAGGAGATCAGCCCTGGGATTTCTTTGGAAGGAATGATACTAAAGCTGAAACTCCAGTACTTTGGACACCTCATGCCAAGAGTTGACTCATTGGAAAAGACTCTGATGCTGGGAGGGATTGGGGGCAAGAGGAGAAGAGGACGACAGAGGATGAGATGGCTGGATGGCATCACGGACTCGATGGACATGAGTCTGAGTGAACTCCGGGAGTTGGTGATGGACAGGAAGGCCTGGCGTGCTGCGATTCTTGGGGTCACAAAGAGTCGGACATGACTGAGCGACTGATCTGATCTGATATCTTCTTTTCTCAGCTATTTGTAAGGCCTCATCAGACAATCATTTTGCATTTTTTGGGGGGGGATCGTCTTGATCACTGCCTACTGTACAATGTCACAAACCTACATCCATATTCTTCAGGCACTCTGCCTAACAGATCAAATCCCTTGAATCTATTTGTCACTTCCACTGAAATGCAATGTAAGGGATTTGATGTAGGTCATACCTGAATGGCCTAGTGGTTTTCCCTACTTTCTTCAATTTCAGTCTGAATTTGGCAATAAGGAGTTCATGGTCTGAGCCACAGTCAGCTCCTGGTCTTGTTTTTGCTGACTGCATAGAACTTCTCCATCTTTGGCTGCAAAGAATATAATCAATCTGATTTCAGTGTTGACCATCTGGTGATGTCCATGTGGAGAGTCTTCTCTTGTGTTGTTGGAAGAAGGTGTTTGCTATGACCAGTGCATATTCTTGGCAAAACTCTGTTAGTCTTGTCCTACTTCATTCTGTACTCCAAGGCTAAATTTGCCTGTTATTCCAGGTATCTCTTGACTTCCTACTTTTGCATTCCAGTCCCTTCTAATGAAGAGGATTTCTTTTTTGAGTCTTCGTTCTATAAGGTCTTATAGGTCTTCATAGAATGGTTCGACTTCAGCTTCTTCAGCATTACTGGTTGGGGCATAGACTTGGATTACTATTGTATTGAATGGTTTGCCTTGAAAATGAACAGAGATCATTTTGTCGTTTTTGAGATTGCACCCAACTACTGCACTTTGGACTCTTTTGTTGACTATGAGGAGTAGAAAGTCTAATGAAAGTAGAAAATCCAAAATCACTGTGTGAGGTGAGATTTTTGGAACATCTACAGATTTTTCTTTAACCTATGTTGTAGATAAATTATTGGCTTCTCTGGTGGCTCAGATAGTAAAGCATCTGCCTGCATTGTGGGAGACCTGGGTTCGTTCGCTGGGTCTGGAAGATCCCCTGGAGAAGGAAATGGCCACCCACTCCAGTATTGCTGCTTGGAGAATCCCCAGGGACAGAGGAGCCTGCAAGTTACAGTTCATGGGGTCGCCAAGAGTTGGACACGACTGAGTGACTAAGCACACACACATAGATGAATTATAATTATTTAGACAGAGAACAAATATAGACATATTTTCAAACAAATCAAATTTGTTTCTTACACTACTGAAGTGAATATGAACAGTCATTTATTTAACATATATTGTTTTTATATCTCTTAAGTACAGTTAAAGAGGACAAGTTGGGGAAGAAAAACATACAAGTTTGCAAATGTAATATCTCACAATAGTATGAAAGATGTTATTAAAAAGAAAAATATGTGGCAAATATTTTATATGTCAGTGTTAATATATTAATAATCAATTGTTATTACCATTACATTACCATAATCTTTAATACTTATCATTTATTAAGATTATGTTCAGTTTTACATGAGTAAAATTTTACTATTACAAAATTAGTACCACTTAACTCCCATTTAGCAGACTAGGAAAATGAGGCCATGAGATATGTAGATACATAGCAATAAGTAGTGGAAACAGGATTAAAACCCAAATATATCTGCAGGAGTGCATGCTTAGTCACTCAGCTGTATCTAACTCTTTGTGACCCTATGGACTTTAGCCCACCAGGCTCCTCTCTCCATGAGATTTTCCAGGCGAGAATACTGGCATGGGTAGCTAGTCCCTTCTCCAGAGGGATCTAATATATCTGACCAGCATTTAAATTCTAACCATTATACTGTAGGTTTTTTTTTTCTATATTTTGTTCTAAGACAAGTCCATATCTACTGGCAACTATTATTTTAGCATCAACACAGACAAAAATCTATTAGTGTTTATTTTCACTGCTTTTTTAAATCTCTTGGAATATTTGCCTCTTAGCTGGATCAATAAGGATTACTTTTCTGTTTATTATTTGTCTTTAGGGCTGTGACATGCAGATGATTTATGACATGCTGCTAAGATTGAAGTCCGTTGTCTATTTACCTGGTGACTTTGTCTGCAAAAAGGTGAGTGCCTGCAACTTTTCAAATGCATGACTCATAAATAAATATATTTGAAGAGTTCAGATATAAATCAGGAGAACAGTTTAAACAAAATCTGCCTAGGGTGAGCTCCAAAGTATGAAAATAATCATGAGATACAATTCTGTAAAACAATAATGTGCTTTCAGAGTTCAAAACAGAATAAGACAATATGGATTTCATTACTTATAGCATATGAGTGTGGGTGGTCTGAAAAGTCGGTTTGTGTATATGGAAGTCATCAACTGTCATACCCCATTAATTCCAAATACCTTCCTTTAATTCTACCTTTTCCCTTAAGAAGTGAAAGGTGGTTCTGCCCCTTTTATGTCTTCAGCAAACTATCAGTTACCTCCATTTAGCTCACCCAGTTAGTGGATAATCAATGCCATATTTTTTAAATTTTACTGTAATTACAAAGTAATACATGGTCATTATTTTTAACATGGGAAACACTTAAAAGCACAAAGCCAAAAACTCCAGCATCCATAAATAACCACTATTAATATATTTCAACCTATCTCTTTTATGAATAGATTGATGGATAGTTAGAGCTTGTTCCATAAAATTAGCATCATACCTGCCTTATGGGTGAAACTTGCTTTGTCACGTCACAATATATCATAGGAAGTAATCTACAACCTCCTTTTTAAAGCTGCATAGTATTCCAGTCTATGAATGTATCATAATCAATTTCCAAGTGTTTGCTATTATAAATAACTCCAAAATGAGTATTTTTGCACATCTCTGATTACTAACTTAAGGGAGAGAGAAGGAATGATGACCTTGGGTTTTTCATCTTGAGACATTAAATCAGTTGTGAAGGCAACAATCAAAATTAAATGTAGAGAAAGATGAGTAGTTCAAAGAAATGAAAGGTGATCCAAAACCCTAGGGAGTTTACAGACAAGTGGGGGTAAGAAGCACTTACATCCCAAAATAATGTGGTAAATGCGGTGGGAGAAGTAAGCACAAGCTGTAGCGGGACATAGGTCGAGAATGCTTCTCCCTGGGGTGCTGGTAAGAGCTCCTGGAGAAGATGCTGGTCAAGCAAAGTCCTGAAAAATGAATCGGCATGAACCAGGAGAAAGAAGAAGCAGGAGTTCCAGATCAAGGGGAAAAGTTCACATGAGCTCAGGCAGAAAGGAAGGAACTGTCTACGGAGAGAGTGTATGGAACTACAAGTCAAAAGCTGGAAAATATGAGTGTCATTTATTCAGTGAAACTCAATAAATAATTTTGAAATGCTATGGGCCAGGCACTGTGCTAGATACTGGATATACTCAGTATATATCAGAAAAGGGTGGTTCTTGCCCTTCAGAGGCCTACTGTCTGATGCTGGGGTATTCAGTTCACAGTCTACATCAGATTCACCAGAATTTAGAAGTCTAGGCTCCATCCCCAGCAATTCAATTGGTCTGGTAGAGCCCATATATCAATACTTTTTAGGCCTCCCGGGTGATTCTCACGTGCAGCCAAAGTTGAATATCACTGTCTTGATGGAAGAGATGAACAATGAACAAATTAAATAAATGCGTAACTCCAAAACGTGCTAACTTCTATGAAGGGAATGCAGAATTTGTGTGGTGGCAAAGGTACTTAATTTAGATTGGAGGACTCAGAGGTGGGGAGGTTGTCAGATTGTCAGACATAATCTTTGTGAAAATCTAAACAGAAATAGTTCTCTAGTTTAAAAAAAAGAAAAAAACTAGAGAGGACAGTTTTTTAGATGAAGACTTGGGGACATGAGGCAGGACAGAACTTGACAAACTTAAGGAATTGAAGCACATAATCAACTAGCATAATGGCAAAAGACAAAGTCAGATAGAGGGAAGGTACTTTAAGTCACCCAGGTGAAGAGGTGGAAATAATGTAGTCTGCGAGAGAGGATATGACTGGAGGTACATCTTTAGGAACCAGCATATAACAGAACTGATAATCATAAGAAGCTCAGCAAAGGTACATGAAAAAGACCAAGGTTGTAACTTTGAAGAAAAACAGTATTTATGGAAGAGGTCAGTGGAGAAGAATCATGGAGGGCAACTGAGAAGGAGCTCTCAGTAGTAAAAGAGGAAAACATGGATGAGACATTGTGATATTCATGAAACCAGGAATACAGTGTGAAAGCGTTAGTCGCTCAGTCATGTCCGACTCTTTGCAACCCTAGGGACTGTAGCCTGCCAGGCTTCTCTTATCTGAATTTCTCCACGCAAGAATACTGGAGTGGGTTGCCATTCCCTTCTCCAAGGAAGTCTTCCTGACCCAGGGATCAAATCTGGGTCTCCTACATTGCAGGCAGATTCTTTACCATCCGAGGAATATATAAGCCCACACAAATAAGCCCAGATTAAAAGTGGGCATACTGATGATATGAAATCATTTTCATGAAAATGGAAACTGCAAACCACAGCTCGATTTAAGGACTCCTTTCAATCAATGATGCATTAGGATGGCATGGCCTTAATGCACCCAAATAGCCTTTCAATTTGTTCCAATAGCAGCAGGGACTGAAAATTGAGACAACTCATAGAAACTTTAGCACTCATGCCCCTAAGCAGTGAAAACTTGCTTAACAAAGTGTGAAATGCAGAGTAGATGCAGCCTTTTGGCTTCTAATTTCTTCTTTGCATCACATCCATCACTTAATAATAAAAACGGATCAGTTGAACACAAATGAAGGAAGGGAAAAAAGTAAGCAGGGGGAAGAGCAGAAATGAAAAGACATGAGACCCAAGCCACGTTTCTCTGCTTCCGTTTCTGTTTTAAAGAAGGGATTTAATTAATAGTAAACGTAGAGATGAAAAGTTGTTACTTGACCAGATTTTAGACAGCTGAATTCAGCTTTGCTTTTGCTTTATCATTTCCACAAATCATTGTAGGAAAAGGGAAGAAAAACAAACAACCAACATGTTCATTAGAGGTCATTTAAATAATTGAAGAAATGGCAGGGCTCAGACTGAGTCTGCTGACCTACCTAATCCTCTAAGCATCTCCTAACACTGGGTTCGCATTCCCAAGTTTCCCCAAAGGAATTAGATACATATGCTTGAAAGTGTGAAAGTGTTAGTCACTCCGTCGTGTCTGACTCTTTGTGACCCCATGGACTGTAGCCATCCGGGCTCCTCTGTCAATGGAATTTCAGGCAAGAATACTGGAGTGGGTAACCATTCCCCTCTTCCCAACCCAGGGATTGAACCTGAGTCTCCTGCATTGCAGGCAGGTTCTTTACTGTCTGAGCCACCAGAGAAGCCCCAATCCTCTGGATGGCTCCTAAACTCACTGAGTGGCTAGCTTGGACTGCTTCAAAGAGTGTTGGGAGTTTTCCCAAGATTAATTTGCAAGAATTAATTTGACTGTCATAATACCCCTGCCAGCCTTGGAATAGCCTTTCACAGGGGAACTCGGAAAATTTTAAATGCTCTCTCAGGAAGAGTTACCCTATTGTATATGAAGTGCTTGCATTTCTATACTTTCTCCAAATTAGCACGTAAACCAACCACAAAAGCTTGGTTTGGTCTTATTTTGCACATGCTGTCAGACCTTCTTCTCTAAGGAATGTCTACTTCATTTGAATGCTAATTAAACTTGCAGGAAAGTCTTAAATTAGCCTAGAAATATGCAAGAAATAGTGAAAGTTTTGGTCCGGTGATTATGCCAGATCTCCTTGAAAAATTATTGAAATGATCATTAAAAAATAATTAAAAGTGCTGAACTATATTTAAGTACCCATTACGTACTTCTACCTCCAATCAGCTGTAAAAACTGCCTTTGAAAAATCATTCCAGTTCCTTGAGAATGACTTCATGCAAAAAATGAAGGAATATGACCATGTTCTAATCATTACTTCTTGGAGTATTTCTTGAAAAACTAATTTTCAGACACTGTCCCTCATTTTAAAAATAACTCATAGCTAATTTGTTGGGTTTTAAAGAGATCAGTCTTGCTATTGGATTCCTCATTAAATATGTTCTATATGTATAGATATACTATATCATATTTAATACACATATTATATAGTCAGGTGACATAGGTGTGTTGCTGATTCTAATGCTGTCATCTGCCAGCCTCACAAATTTGCCCAAGACACTTAACTTTTCAAGTCTCTACTGGTAGCTGAGATGGTAATGAATCTGATCTGCAAAGCAGGAGACCTGAGTTCAGTCTCTGGGTCAGGAAGATCCCCTGGCGAAGGGAATGGCTACCACTCCAATATTCTTGCCAGGAGAATTCCATAGACAGAGGAACCTGGCAGGCTATATAGTCCATGGGGTTGAAAACAGTCAGACATGACTGAATGACTTACACACTACCAAATTTAAATAAAACTAATGATATCTTTCCTATATGACCTCACTGAGATTTTTGCAAGAATTATATAAGTTAATATCTATGAAAATATTTTGCAGCTATAAAGTAGCATGTTCTGATCAAACAAACACAGGCATAAAATAAGGAGCAATGTAAAATCTGACATTGTGAGTTTAAAAATACTTTGCAAAAATGCAAGATGTATTATTAGTATTGATATTATGGAAATAACTATAATTAGATCCATCTGTATTGGAATTTCTACTCAGATCTACATTTGGGAATAAATATATGCTTAATATTCTCCACAATGCAGAATTTAAATATACTTTTTGCATTGCTTCATCCAGAGATGTGCATTCTAGGCTTCCTTTTGCTTCTAATTACTGTCATGGAGCGTTGGTTACTCAGCCAAATATTAGCCAGTAAGTCAATCTGTGCCTTTATTTTCTTTCTGTACAATGGTAAAATAATAATATCTATGCTAACTTCCTCATAAAAGTCATAAGGAGATAAAATGAGAATGTCACAGATGTCAGCTAAGAGGTAGAACCTAAAAACTTCAAACTTAACCTAACAGTTAGAATGTGACAGTAAGTAATGATCAGGAAAATAACCCTTGGTATTAAAGAATTTCCCAGAGAATGGTGAAATTATAAATTATTCATAAATGAGTTGTCTACGTCATAATTCCTATGCTCAGCACTGGAACAAAGGAGACATTGTCTCAGTCTTTGCAGAGCAGAAACTATAATCAACCTTGTTTAATCCTAAATTAATTTTAGTGTGTTCTAATCTTCTGAAAATATGATTAACAAGAATATTTGATGAACTCAAATAATCTAGTCCCCTCCTAAGCCAAGTATAAGAGAATTTATTGTATTTATGCTATTTTTAATAGCTCAGATTGATCAAGACTCAACTCATTAAGACATATAGGTACTATTATCCAGTTTGCCTAGTATTATGACAACTGTCTTATTTAAAGTTTAACAGCTTTTCTTGACCCAAGTGCCATTCAGGTCTCTTGTAAAGCATATTTATTCTTTTTGGATCCTGGAGTGAGATGTGTTCCAAGGGTCCCACAATCACCCACTAGTTTGGTGATTTGCATGACTCAATGTAAAATGGTATTTATCAACTAAGATTTATTATAGTAAAGCATACAGTGCAGGAAAAGCAAGAAAAAGACATTTATAGGCAAAGACTAGAAAAATAAGGTGCAGATTTACTAGGTCCTACTTCCACGAGGGTCACATGAAATTCATCTTTATCACCTGCTGTGGACAAGGAAAAAACATCTCTGCTAGGAAAACTCAACACAGTCTTGGAGTCTAGAGTTTTTAAATGGGTCTGGCCACATAGCTACATGACCAGCCATAGTTCAGACTACAAACTAGACACCAAGTACACATCATAAATCTTCGTGTTTACATTAAACAGTGTTGACAGCCGGGTACATCCCGCCACGCTGCCTGAGGCATACAGAACAGCATCATTAACCAGTGGCTATGTGAACACTCCAGGAGTTTAGTTCTCGGGGCTTTGAACAAGGGTCATTGCCCTGGTTCCAGGGTCCCCAGAGATAAACAAGAACTGAATAAAAACAACCTGCTGCATTAACACTTTCAATGTGGAACAAGAATAATAGCTTAAGGGTCTCCTATGCCCCAATTACTAAAATGAGATCTCAGAGCTATAGGCAGAAGAGTAGAGTTCATCTTTGAATGACTGTAACCCATACTCTTTGCATAAATTAAGCAACTTCTTCAAAGCAAAGCAGTGGTCACCAAAAAATAAAAAAGAAAAGGTTGCTGTTCTTACAATCTCTAATTTCCTCTCTCCAATCCCATTCCTGAAACAATGTGCTAGCTAAAATATCTTTGACTCTCCAGTGACGGCACACAGTGCTCTCATTTTGAAGAGTATCACTTTCCTTATCATTTCTTTTCACGTGATATATCAAACTAATGTCCATAACCCCCTCAAGTCTTCAAATAATTGCTTTTACACTTCTTTCCTTTATGTTTATTCATCTAGAGGAGTGTATATTTCTTTAATTTGGGGCATAATTGTCAAGAATAAAGTGACTATCATTTCCTCTTTTTATTTGGCATACAGGGAGAAATTGGCAAGGAAATGTATATCATTAAGCAAGGAGAAGTCCAAGTTCTTGGAGGTGCTGATGGCAGTCAAGTTCTGGTTACTCTGAAAGCTGGGGCAGTGTTTGGAGAAATCAGGTATCCAAAAGACACCTTGTAGATGTTGAAGACTGTCATTTGTCATAAAAGAGAAGTCTTAAGTCGTAAAATTCCTGCTCAAATTCATCAGTGGTTTTATTGTGCTGACAACATGGATAGAATAAAGATTTTAACATTTCTATTTATCCTTTCCCTTCCTCCAAAGACCATTTAAGCCCAAGACTTAGGTCAGTGCCTGGCATAAGGCATTTACTCAATATATGTTGAACAATGGATGTGTGCATGAACGAATGGATGAATGATGAAAGAAGAGATTGGGACAGCTAGGCATCAGATTGTTGGAAAGCTGGGGTGCCAGGATAAGACAGTAGTTTGAGTAGGTGAGTGATAACGATTATCGCTGTGGGACCAAATTACCTGAGTCCAAATCCCCATCCCTCTACTTAGGAACAAAAACCTTTGTTTCTTTGTTTCTTGAACCATCTGTCCCTCATCTTAATAAGCTGGATAATATTAACACATATCTTAGAGGATTGATAAGTGAGTTAATTCATTAAAGGCGCTTAGAGCAATGTTCAGCATCTATTAGGAACTCAATAGATATTAGCTATTGTTATTATTATTTGCTATTGGCCGGGAGAAGTTTGTCCTAAAGGTGAGTTCCCCAAGAGTAAGAATCAGTTCAGTTCAGTCGCTCAGTCGTGTTCGACTCTTTGCGACCCCATGAATCGCAGCACGCCAGCCCTCCCTTCAGTATCCTATCATTTTGCCTTTTCATACTGTTCATGGGGTTCTCAAGGCAAGAATACTGAAGTGGTTTGCCATTCCCTTCTCCAGTGGACCACATTCTGTCAGACCTCTCCACCATGACCCGCCCATCTTGGGTTGTCCCACCGGCATGTCTTAGTTTCATTGAGTTAGACAAGGCTGTGGTCCTAGTGTGATTAGATTGACTAGTTTTCTGTGAGTATGGTTTCAGAGTGTCTGCCCTCTGATGCCCTCTTGCAACACCTACCATCTTACTTGGGCTTCTCTTACCTTGGGCATGGGGTATCTCTTCACAGCTGCTCCAGCAAAGCAGAGCCGCCGCTCCTTGCCTTGGACGAGGGGTATCTCCTCACCACCGCCCTTCCTCACCTTCAACATGGGACAGCTCCTCTAGGCCCTCCTGCGCCCGCGCAGCCACGGCTCTTGGACGTGGGGTAGCTCTTCGTGGCCGCCGCCCCTGGCCTTGGGCTTGGGGGCGTGGGGTAGCTCCTCCCGCCCGCCGCCCCTGACCTCGGACGCGGGGTAGCTCCTCTCCGCCGCACCCCCTGGCCTCAGACGCGGGGTAGCTCCTCTCGGCAGTTCCTGCGCCGTCGCCGTCTGGCACTCTCGGCCACTGCCCCTGACCACGGACGTGGGGTAACTCCTCTTGGCCGCCGCCCTTCAGGCATGGGGTCCTCTCGGCTTCTAGTTGACCCTCAATATCTATCAGGATATTGGTTCCAGGACCCCCACAGATACCAAATTTCACCAGTGCTCAAGTTCCTTATGTAAAATAGCATAGTAGAATCAGCCATTTGTGTCTGTGGGTCCCTCGTGTGAGGGTTCCACACCCCAGGATTCAACAGACCAGCCTGCACAACCTGTGTGCAAATGCACAACCTGTGGATACAAAGGTCTGATGCTACAGACAGCAAATTTAAGCATTTTATGGGCTAAACATTTCGTATATATTATTACACTCATGTATTCCTCTGATAAACCCTTGAGTGCCTCGGACATGCTAGACTGTCAGGTATTGCTCTGAACTCTGGGAATGTACTGTGTAAACAGTGAACAAGAGCTTACAGTCTTGTGGGATAAAGGTTGCAATAAATAAACAACTAACTAGATAAGATAAACTCCCATGGTGATAACTGCTATGGAGGTAAGAATTGTTGGAAAGTGACTAGGGATGCCACTTCACATACAGTGTCCAGGGACACCTCTCTGGACGGATAGTATTCCAACTGGGCCTTGCGAGAGTAAATGGAGCAAGCTTCCAGACGTGGCAGAAGAGCCTCCCGGATGATGCAACCGCAAGTGTGGGAGGCTAGAGGGAAGGCGGCCATGTCTGGCTGAACATCCAGAAGTCAGTATGGCTGGAACTCAGTGAATAAGGGGCCCTGTGGAGCGATGAGGACAAAGAAGTAGGCAAGGACCAGACTGTACAGATCTTTTAGGCCATGGTAAGGGACTTGCATTTTATTCGAAATACCAATGGATGCCAGTGGAGGATTTTAGGCAAAAGAATGATACAATTTGAAATGTGATGTTAAAAGACAATTCTAACAGCTATGCGGAGAAAAGGCAGCAGCAGAACAAGAATGAAATACAGGAGATCAGTTAGAAGCCAGTTGCAGTGGTTCGAGTGAAAGATGAAGGAGTCTTGAACTAGGATTTTGGCCCTTAAGGTAGAGTGCACTGTCAAGCAGTTATTAACATATCCATTTCACAATTGGGAAAATTGTAATTCCAAGGCATCGATTATCTTGCCCAGGATAATATAGCCAATAAGGAAAGGAACAATATTCAAACACAAGTTTCATGGATCACGGTCAAGTGATCTTTCTACCATACCAGGAAGAAAGGTGCTCATTCAACCTTTTATTTCAGAGCTGCTAAGAAGTTATCTTCAAGGTTCCAGAGATATGACTAATTTCAGATGAGTTTATATGAGTATGACTAAAGTTTCCTTAGAATATTGAAGCATGCTATTTCTCTGTTGATAATGTGGATTCTCTTTTTTAATTTTTCCTCCTTGCTTAAAACAGGGTGGGCATGCCTGTGGGGGTCCTGCTCTGTTGCAGGAGTGAAAACGCTTCCCAGAATGTCCAGGTCTTTGTGTGTTCTTTGCCTGTTTCCTATTGCTTCCTTACTGGGAGTCCTTGCAAAAGTGATTTAATATTTTAGTGACTTAATAATCACTGCAATCTTCAAGGTCACAAAACAAGCAACAGTCTAATCTAAAACATTGCAGAAATTAATTAGGTGACCTCTCTCAAGGGTCGAGTACTCCCCAAAGAATAAGGCTTTATAAATACAAGTACGTTAATTGCTGATATTATCATCACAGGAGGAAATACTCTAAAAATACAATCCAGGTGCTGCTGAGCTGCGATTGAAAGGACTCTTAGATTCTTGACAGCAGTTTCTCAAATAAATCTCCTGTTACGCACTGGGTTTGTAAGGCCAAATTGAAACCAGTAGACCAGACAAGCTCTAAATTTGCTGAATAATCTGGTTAATTCAAGCAACAGGGAGATTTCTGCCTCGATTGTCTTCTTGGCCGTGGTTGAGGAGAGATAGGATGCGTCTGCTTCTTCCCAGATACTCCCAGGCTTCGCAGGCCCAAAGCTGTCATATGCCCCTGGCACTCTAGTTATTTATTCCAGCAATGGAGGCTTGCCTGCCAAATATCTAGATACTGGAAAGATCTAGCAATCGTGTTTACTACTCAAAAATGCTGTGACCTTTGTAAAAACTAGCTAAGTCCAACAGCATCATGTAACTTTTTGAAGAAGATTCTTTTTTCTTTGGAAAAAAAAGAAAGAAAAAAGAACCGAGGGCTTTCAAGGACATTACATACTAATCCAGAAGAGCAAAGCCCTGACTAAAATATAGATTTACAGCCTGTCATGGAGAAAACCCAGACCACACTTCCAATTAACATCTGAAGAGTTCAGACACCCCATTTTTAACAGAGAGACCCAGGGTCTGCTGGGCGATGGCCTTGTAGTAGTTCTGACTCCACTGTTGGTTTTTTCACAAATACATTTATTACCAAGTCTTATTCCCTGAATATATTTAACCACTTCCTCTCCTTCTTCTGCATCTGTTAAAAATCTCACTTTTCCTGAAAATGCATCTGAAATTTTTCCCTTGCTAGTGCTCTTATGATTTCAATAGGAATCCCTCCGGTTTCAGATTTCTTTGGATAACCTCCCCCTGGAAAATATCTGTTCGCCTCCCAAGACTTCAATTCACATGTCACCTCCCTGAAGCCAACTCTACTGCTGCTGTTTAATCGCTCAGTTGGGTCCAGCTCTTTGCAACCCCATGAACTGCCAGGAGCCCTGCCAGGCTCCTCTGTCCATGGGATTCTCCAGGCAAGAATACTGAAGTGGGTTGCCATGCCCTCCTCCAGGGGAAGCCACCTCTAACCTCCACCAAAATAACCAGCTGCTTGCTCCCTGTTGTTCCATAGCATTTCATGCATGACTTTACAACAGAAATTACCACTAATTTATAATTAATTTGCTCAAACAGATCTTAATAGACTAAGCAATTAAAATGTAAGAACTAAGACTTTCCATCTTTAAGTCACCAGCAGCTATAGAAAAACTATACAATGTGTTGATTCTCGCTGATATTCTGCCAACCAAAATAGTTTGCAGGTGCTATTCAGAAATCTCTAATTAATTAAGTAGTTAATTGCGATTTGATTTTAAAAAATTTTTAAAAATTATATTCAAGACACCGTACAGCATAATGTGAAGTGCCTCAAGGAAGGCCACACCTGGCCTGGTGAACAAGAAAGGAAAACAATCACCTCCTCCAAGGGCCTTACAAATAAGAGATGAGGAAACAACAAGATTCCAATAGCAGGTGATAAAATGCTCGGATTGCACGCAATGATGGAGCATACACAGGAGGTTATAGACTGCAGAGGTTTCACAAGCATCAATCCGTTAGATTTAGCAGTTGCTTTGGGAGGTGAAGGCAAGCCTTTCAGAGCTTCTCAAAAGACTTGTGGGACAATATGTGTGCATGAAGGTCAGTCCTGGTAGCCCATACAAAGTGAAAAAAGAAAGAAAGAAAGTGAAGTTGCTCAGTCGTGTCCAACTCTTTGCGACCCCATGGACTGTAGCCTGCCAGGCTCCTCCGTCCATGGGATTTTCCAGGCAAGAATACTGGAGTGGGTTGCCATTTCCATCTCCAGGGGGCCTTCCCAGCCCAGGATGGAACCCAGGTCTCCAGGCTTGTAGGCAGACTCTTTACCGTCTGAGCCACCAGGGAAGTCAAGCAGTATATAAAAGATTGTTCACATAATGCTTGTAATGGGTTGAACGTTGGCCCCCACAAAGACATATTCATGCCCTAATCCCTGAAACCTGTGAGTCGGCGGTGGGGGGAGGTGGGGAGAAGAGCTTGCAGATGTAGTTAAGCTAAGGATCTCAGGGTGACATCATTCTGGATTTTGTCGGATGGACCCTAAATCCAATGACAAGTGTCCTCACATGAGACAGAAGAGAAGACACACAGACACAAGGAGGAGAGGGGACGGCCACGTGAAGACAGAGGCGGAAACTGGAGTTACACAGCCACAGCCAAGGAACTCCTGGAACCACCAAAGCTGGGAGAGGCAAGACGGGATTCTTTCCTAGAGTCCTCGGAGAGAGCCAGCCCTGCCAACATCCTGATTTTGGACTTCTGGCCTCCAGAACTGTGAGAAAATAAATATCTGTTGGTAGTCACTGGTTTTGCAGGAATTTGTTACAGCAGCCCCAGGAAACTAATATAAAACTAAGCTCTTTACACTGTTAACCTTTGAAATTTACTGGGGAAAAAAAAAGGTTTGCGTGGCACCCCTTCAACTCACCCTACATGGCAGGTCCACACCTATCAGTTTCACCTCCAAAGTGTGTCTCCGATCATTTGTACCTTTCCTTCTCTGCTGCCCACACTTCCGTCCACACCACCTCCCTCTGTCACTGGACAACTGCAGCCGCTGCTCCAAGTCTCCCACCCCAACCACCATGCCCTCTGTAATCCAGGCCCCACTCGTAGGCTGGGGGGTCTTTCAGAAACAGGGATGACCGTGTCATTGCCTTCCTGCTTAAAACCACTCAATGCTGTCAGTGCTTTCCTAGAAATAAGATCAGAGAATAAGATCACAGCTCTTGCCTGACCTCCAAGACCCTGCAGAATCCAGCTCCTGCCTACCTCTCCACTGCAGGGTGTACCACACTCCCCTTGCCCACTTTAATCCGTACTTCAATTCCTTGAATGTGCCAAGGAATGTGCCACATGCCAATCAACTGTGGAGGGTTGGTTTATTTTTTCCTAATTTTAAATTTTAAAAATGAGGTAATATTGGTTTATGACATTAGATATGTTTCATGTATACATTACATTTTGACTTATACTGCTGCAAGCTTAGCACAAAAAATGTAGTTTTCATCTGTCTATATAGTTGACCCCTTTTATCCATTTCACTGTCCTCCAAACCCTTGATGGTAACTAGTATTCTGTTCTCTGTATCTATGTTTTTGTTTGGTTTATTCATTTATTTTGCATTGGTTTTGTTTTTTATATTCTACATATGAGAAAAAACATATAGTATTTGTCTTCTTCTGTCTGATTTATTTCACCCAGTACAATACCCTCAAGGTCCATCTTTGTCACAAATGGCAAGATTTCATCTTCCTATGGCCGAGTAGAATTCCGTTGGATGTATCTACCACGTCTTTTCTTTTTAATTTATATATTTTTAATCGGAGGAGAGTTGTTCACAACACTGTGTTGATTTGTTGGTTTCTGCCATACATTAACATGAATCAACCATAGGTATACATAAGTGCCCCCTCTTGAAGCTCTCTCCCACCTCCCACCCCATCCCACGTCTAGGTTGTAACAGAGCACCAGGGTGAGCTCCCAGCATCTTATAGCAAATTCCCGCTGGTTATGTATTTTATGTATGTATACCACATCTTCTTCATTCTTTCACTAATGGACACTTAGGCTGTTTCCATATCATGGCTATTGTAAATAGAGGTGCAATGAACAAGCATAGGGGTGCATATATCTTTTCAAATTAGTCTTTGTTTTCTTTGGATGAACATACAGAAGTGGAACAATTGGATCATATGGCGGTTCTAGTCTTAATTTTTTGGATGAATCTCCATGCTGTTTTTCCATAGCAACCATGGGGAGTTTTTACCTCTGCCCAAATGCACTACCCACCCCATTAACCTAACCTCAGGTTGTTTTGGGACCTCTTTTATTCTCCACTGTAGGGACCTACCTGGTCTCCTTGCCATATGCTCTGGTTGGGCTACATTCCTTTCTTTCAGAGCACTTCCCTTTGTAAGCATGCACTCACTGGTGCATTTATTTCCTCAGCGTCTTTCTTCCTTCCTCACTAAACTGTAAGCACCAGGACTCCTCTGTGTGGTTGTGCTGGTCACCCTCTGTGTCAGGATGTCCAGGGAAGGGCTGGGAGGTCTGCAATGCAGCCTGTGCGCCGCTCCCGAGTGTGAGCCCTGCTGTTGCGCTCCCCTCATGCACAGGTGCCCTTTACTTTGCAAAAGGGGGCATTTTTCTGGCCAAGCTTGACCTACAGGACTGCATTTGCCCAGAGAGGCTGTATTTTTCCACTGTGCACAAAGACACAGGCCCTAGCTGACACCACACTCAATCTGCTCTTGATCCCCAGCCCTTAGGGCTGTGCCTGGCCCACATAAACGCCTAATAAATAGCTATTGAATAAATAAGTTAACATCATTATCTTTCTATCTTTGTAAATGTACTAACGCACATTCATTTTGTCGTGAACATGCATATTCGGCCTTGTGCCCTTTTTGTCAGCTTTTATTATTAAGAATAAGACTGCTATGTTTGTCCTTGTAAAGTCATTTTCCTTTTCTTTTATTTCTTTGAAGTTTATTCCCCAAAGTGAAATAACTAGGTCGAAAAGTAGAAACATTTCTATAACTTTTGGAATATATGGGCAGATGATTTTCTAGAAAAATTGAACCAATTTATGATACAACATGCAATATAAAGCTATTTTTCCCTAGCATCAGTGATATTACCTCATTACTCTCACTGGTTTTGCATTTTAATAGGTTGTTTTAATTTTCATTTCTCTAAATAGTGCATGGAAAATAATAGGTCCTTAATAAATATTTTCTAAATGAATTAATTTCCTCTGGGCCTATTTATTTTCATAAAAGCAATCATTTACTTTCCGCATTTCTTTCATTGTACAACATTCTTTTTTCATCACACATAACAAGTTATTGAGTAGAATTTAGGCAGTGATATGTTTTAGGAACTGACTCATTTGAAAAGACTCTGATGTTGGGAATGATTGAAGGTGGTAGGAGAAGGGGATGACAGAGGATGAGATGGCTGGATGGCATCACCAGCTCAATGGACATGAATTTGAGTGAGGTCCGGGAGTTGGTGATGGACAGGGAAGCCTGGTGTGCTGTAGTCCATAGGGTGGCAAAGAGTCGGACACGACTGAGTGACTGAACTGATGTTTTATGTACTCTGGATTTCATTTAAAGTATTTAAGTTCTGACTTCCACCAGCTATATTGGTCAAATCACACCTGCATATTTAGCAGAATATTTAACAAATATTTACTCTAAGCCATTGTGAAAAGGCAAAATATTTTGCAAAATAATTTTAAACTTCTTTGTTCCCTCAAAACAAAGTTTGCCTGCTTCTCCTAACCACTCAGTTTTCAAAGTGTGAGTACCAAGATAGAGTTCTGGGCTTCTCAGGTGGCGCTAGTGGTAAAGAACCCACCTGCCAATGCAGGAGACAAAAGAGATGTGAGTTCGATCCTCGGGTCAGGAATATTCCCTGGAAGAGGACATGGCAACCCACTGCAGTATTCTTGCCTGGAGAATCCCCATGAACAGAGGAGCCTGGCGGGCTACAGTCCATACTGTCTCAAAATCAGACATGACCAAAGCGACTTAGCACACAGGAGCACATAAGGTAGAGTTTTAGTTATTTTGAACTATTTTAATTCCATACTTTTATTCTTCATCAGAATAACTCTGTTATCCTTTCCTCCACAACACTGCTTTTCCTAAAATACAGAAATAATAGATACATTGGAAGTATGAAAGGGGTAAGAAGACTGATTAATACTGAAGGAGAAAAATTTTACTTCCATCTTTTTCTAGCTCAATACTGTGAATACTACCTATGTTTTTAAAGACGTGTTTGTATTTTCACCACATTTTTCAAGAGACAGTGTCTTTGATTGTGTAACATCTTTTTCCTCAGAGCAAAGAGCAACCCTCACCTAAGTTTCACAATATTCCTGTGAACAACTTTGTTATCAGTTCAGTTCAGTTCAGTCACTCAGTCGTGTCTGACTCCTTGCGACCCCATGGACTGCAACACACCAGGCCTCCCCGTCCATCACCAACTCCCAGAGTTTACTCAAACTCATGTCCATTGAGCCGGTGATGCCATCTAACCATCTCATCCTCTGTCATCCCCTTCTCCTCCCGCCTTCAAATTTTCCCAGAATCAGGGTCTTTTCCTATGAGTCAGTTCTTCACATCAGGTGGCCAAAGGATTAGACTTTCAACTTCAGCATCAACCCTTTCGATGAATAGTCAGGACTAATTTCCTTTAGGATGGACCGGGTGGACCTCCTTGCAGTCCAAGAGACTCTCAAGAGTCTTCTCCAACACCACAGTTCAAAAGCATCAATTCTTCAGTGCTCAGCTTTCTTTATAGTCCAACTCTCACATCCATACATGAATACCGGAAAACCATAGCTTTGACTAGACTGACCTTTGTTGGCAAAGTAAAGTCTCTGCTTTTTAATATGCTGTCTAGGTTAGTCATAACTTTTCTTCCAAGGAGTAAGCGTCTTTTAATTTCATGGCTGCAGTCACCATCTGCAGTGATTTTGGAGCCCCAAAAAATAAAGTCTGTCACTGTTTCCACTGTTTCCCCATCTATTTGCCATGAAGTGATGGGATCAGATGCTATGATCTTAGTTTTCTGAATGTTGAGTTTTAAGCCCACTTTCTCACTCTCCTCTTTCACTTTCATCAAGAGGCTCTTTAGTTCTTCTTCACTTTCTGCCACAAGGGTGGTGTCATCTGCATATCTGAGGTTATTGATATTTCTCCCAGCAATCTTGATTCCAGCTTGTGCTTCATCCAGCCCAGCGTTTCTCATGATGTACTCTGCATAGAAGTTAAATAAGCAGGGTGACAATATACAGCCTTGACATACTCCTTGTCCTATTTGGAACCAGTCTGTTGTTCCATGTTTAGTTCTAACTGTTGCTTCCTGACTCGCATACAAATTTCTCAAGAGGCAGGTCAGGTGGTCTGGTATTCCCATCTCTTGAAGAATTTTCCACAGATAATTGTGATCCACACAGTCAAAGGCTTTGGCATAGTCAATAAAGCAGAAGTAGATGTTTTTCTGGAACTCTCTTGGCTTTTTAATGATCCAGTGGATGTTGGCAATTTGATCTCTGGTTCCTCTGTCTTTTCTTTTTTTTTTTTTTTTTTCTGAGGCAAATAAAGAATGTAGTTTATTTTATTCATAAGTGTTATTTGTATTATACTGGATGATGATCATCTCAGCTCACTATGATCTTCAGAGACAAGGATCTTTCTCATGGTTGTAGATACCACCATTCAGTCAGTTCAGTTCAGTCGCTCATTCATGTCCAACTCTTTGTGACCCCATGAATTGCAGCATGCCAGGCCTCCCTGTCCATCACCAACTTCCAGAGTTCACTCAGACTCACGTCCATTGAGTCAGTGATGCCATCCAGCCATCTCATCCTCTGTCGTCCCCTTCTCCTCCTGCCCTCAATCCCTCCCAGCATCAGAGTCTTTTCCAATGAGTCAGCTCTTCTCATGAGGTGTCCTCTGCCTTTTCTAAATCCAGCTTGAACATCTGAAAGTTCAAGGTTCACATACTGTTGAAGCCTGGCTTGGAGTACACTGATACTTGTTATCAGTACCAGTTTAAACCTGTATTCAGATGTTCTCAGAACTCCTCATAAAGTGACCATCTGGTAACCAATTCTATGAAAATCAAGGATCTTTACCATTGTTTGGAAGAGCAGAGAGGGAGTAAAGAATCTAACGCTCAGAATTTGGCAGAGCTTATCCTGGCCAGCCTAGCAGGCTTCCTCCCTGATTTTTTCTGACATCCATAGGCAAATCCGTAACATTAAAACAATAACAATGGCTTCATTAGCAGCGCTCGAGTTAGGATATAAAAAAAGACCTCATGACTGGAGGTCAGCTCTGATCTTGGATTTCAACAGCGGAAAGCATAAGTATCTGTTCTGGAATAAGTCACTTCACTGGACTCTGGACCTCAATTTCTATGTCAATAAGTGTAGGCTGATAACCTACCTCACCAGGTTGATGTGGTCATTAACGTATGACATCGTTAGCTATTTTCTAGCAGAGTATCATATATCTTCCTGGGTAGTTGAAGGGATATAAGTAAAGCATGGAGTAAAAAGTGCATGATATTCTTTTTTTTCCTTTCTCCTTTCTTAGAATTTTTACCTGGATTCTTCATTGATCATCCACTTCTAAGGCCAATTCAACTCTGAAATAAAGACCTCTTGGGGCAAAGAGGGCTACATGTTTTGTATCTGTGAAATCTGAACCCTCTAACCCTGATGAAAATCCATACCCAGAGATTTTTCTCAAACATGAAGGTTAACATGTGTTTGCCTTGCAGTAATTTTATGAATATCAAAGTCACGGCAAAGAGCAAGCAGCCTGGGCAGAGGTGACATAAGAACATCCTCTGATATTTGCTAACCCACTAAAGTTTCATTAGAATTTATTTTTAGTGAAATGGTAAAAATATTCAAGCAACGAAGTATTTTCCAATAACACTGAAAAAATTTAAAGAATATCTCAAAAAAGCCTACTTAGGTGACCTAACCTCCTACCTTCCAAATATAATCCTGTTGGAAATTTGCTTAATGAGAGTAGATATTTGAAGTTGTGATCTCTCACTCGGCATGGGATATGATTGCTATTCTTTCCATAGACAGTATTTAGAGTTGGATTTATTTCTACTATAGGGAATAATTCTATGTGAGAAAATGCTTTTAGTCAAGAAACTTCTTCATTTTAGGAAGCATTCTCATTTCTTACGGTTATCAAGGCATTAATCATTCTGAATTGTGCATCTCTATTTAAGAAGTCTGTCTGGGTTTGCATCCAACTCATCAACAATGAGCTGTGTGATTCTGGGCAAGGTTCCAAACTGAGGTTTCATTTCTTCATGAAATGAAAGTTAAAAGGAGTAATAATAATACATAATTACTTCATAGGATTTGAAAAGCATTATATGTATTAATATACAAAAAGAACTTAGAAAAATGCCCCCAAATATTAGCTGTTACTATAAAACTCTCACTATTACTAATATCATTATCAATATTTTCTGGTTGACTAGACAACTAGAAAAAGTCGGATAACCTCACTCATGCTTCTCCCACTCCTGAATCGCAAGAAACTTGAGGTCAGATAGTTTTTTTTTATTGAAATATAGCTGATTTACCATATTGTGTTAGCTTCAGTTATACAGCAGAGTGACTCAGTTATACATATATATGTATATATCTATATTCTTTCTTTATCCTTTTCCATTATAGTTTATATAAGATATTGAATATAATTCCCCGTGCTCTACAGTAAATAATTTTGTTTCTCTATTTTATATTTGGTAGTGTGCATCTGTTAATCCCATACTCCTGATTTACCTCCTGTCCCTTCTTGTTTGGTAACCATAAGTTTGTGTTCTATGTCTGTGAGTCCATTTCTGTTTTGCAAATAAGTTTATTTGTACAAATTTTTAGATTCCACATATACGTAATATAATATTTGTCTTTATCTGACTTACTTCATTTTATATGATAATGTCTACGTCCATCTATGATGCTGCAAATGACATTATTTCATTCTTTTTATGACTAATATTTCATTGTGTATGTGTGTGTAACACATACATCCATTCATCTGCCAATGGACACTTGCTTTCACGTCTTGGCTATTGTAAATAGTGATGCTATAACACTGGGGTGCATGTATCTTTTTCAACGCTTCTGTCTTTTCCGGGTACATGCCCAGGAGTGGGATTATTGAACCATATGGTAGTGTTTTAAGGAACCTCCACACTGTTCTCCACAGTGGCTGCACAAATTTACATTCCCACCAAGTGTAGGCGGGTACCCTCTTGGTTTGAGGACAGATATTAATCATCTTTATAACCCCAGAACTTAGCACAGTATCTAGGTCATTATGGAGTATGCTATTTCTACACACTCCTGATTTATCTCTAATTTCTTTTTTTCTTTCCTTTTCAGTTCATACAGTGGATTTCTTATATGTTTCTGCATGATTGGCCTCCAAAGTGTAATGGTCCGTACAATCTCAAACTCTTAGAAAAAACTACTAATCAAGAGAACAGTTGAGAAAGGCATTGTTTAGGAGGATTATTTTTCTCTAGATAGTCTGGGTACCACTGAAAACAAAGAGCGAGGAGTACCTTATATGCACTATACTGACTGCCCTCCCCGCCCACAGAATTGCTCTGATGGAACTGGACTTTGGAATGACACACGGCGTTTACTGAGGACCGCATCACAAACGGTGCTGGCAAACTTAGTTTCGCATCTGTGATAAGAATATGAACTTGTTGTCCACCCGTTTACGTGGTGGCCTCTCTACTAAAGCCCTTCAGGAGGTATTTCTGTCTTAAAACTAAGAACTGATCGCTTTTTATGATGTAAGAGACTTAAAGCCAAATTTGAAGCCCTCTGGTGGCAGAGTTTGCAATCTTGTATAAACCTCATTTCATGTTTCCATTTTTGTTTTTCTTTTGCTCTTAGGCTCTTTTGTATTCTGCTTATCCTTGTGAACGCCTTCTGCGTAAACCAGCTCTGCTAAAAAGGGCTGTGATGGTGTGTTCCAGTCATATTATAGTTGGTGTGTGCTGTGCACAATTTATGATGCCATACGTGGCAGGCCTGGAAAAGAACTGGGAATGAATGACTGACAAGGGACCATCTGAATATTCTAGCTCTTTCTGATGTATACACACAACATGTACCTATGTATACATAGACACATATATAGGCATGATTGTTTATTGTATATGTGCATATTACATATTATATGTATATGATGTATGTATATTACATACATGTATAATATGTGTGTATATTATACATGTATAATATATATGTAAATATGCTATATACGTACATATATAACCTCCATATTGCTACTGATTCCTGACATTTATCAAGTTTTGCACATACAGGTCATCTCACACTAAATATATTTATACCTTTTCCCTCTGACATTCCCATCACTGATTTCATTCACTTATTCACCTTTCTCATGCTAGTAATATAATGGTTAATTTTGTATGTCAACTTGATGAAGCTAAAGGATGCCCAGATAGTTGATAAAGCATTGTTTCTGGGTGTGTTTGCGAGGGTGTTTGGGGAAGAAATTAGCATTTGAATCAGAGACTGAGTAAGGAAGATCACCCTCAGCAATGTAGGAGGAACCACCCGATCCACTGAGGGCCTGAATAGAACAAAAAGGCAAAAAAAGGGCAAATTCACCCTCTCAGCTTGAGCTAGCGCATCTGCCTTCTGCCCTCAGGCATCGGAGCTCCTGGTTCTGAAAGTTCAGACCCAAACTTGCGCTTGCACCAGAGGCTCCTCTTTCTGCTTTCTCAGGCCTTTGGACCCAGACTGAATTGTACCACCAGCTTGCTGGTCTCCGGCTTGTATGTGGCAGACGGTGGGACTTCTCAGTCTCCATAACCACGTGAGCCAATACCCACAATAAATCTCCTTTTATATATACATACATGTGTGTGTGCGCGTGCACACGTGCGCGTGAGCACACGCATGCACACTTGCGCTCACGCACACACACACCCTAGTTTTTTCTGTTTCTCTGGAAAACCTTGAATAATAAAGTTTATTATACTTATTGATACTTATTACAATTACATACCCCAAATTAGGGTTTAAAACTTCTCAGCCAGGAGTTTTACCTAATTACACCTTCATAATTGAATGTCAGGAGTCCACAAACACCTATTTCTCCCTAAAGATAATGAAACCTATAGTAGGTGCCTAAAGATGGTCTTGCTTCCCAAAAGAGAGATTAAGTATCTTACTCAGAAATATACTTAATAAATAGCAAAGTTCAACTATAGTTCAATTTTTTTAATTTTAAACATTATAAATAAATAAATGGTAGAGTTATCTGGTTCCAAAATCTGTACTCTTTGCACAAAACCATATCATGCTTTAGTGTTTTTCCTTTAGGCCTGCTGAATACATGATAGGTGCTCAATAATTACTTATGTGCTTGGAGGAAACATCTAAAAGGTCCTTAAGTTCTTGTTTAAGGTCCCAGCAAACAGAGGCAGACCTGGGATTAGAATCCATCCCATCGTTTTCTGAGCTGTTGCTCTATTCGCTATTTTTGACCTGGGGACACTTATCATTAACCTCAGCTGTTCACCCTCCAGCACGTGCTCTTTCCGAAACACTGTGGGCTTGGAAATATTTAGAGATCTTCTTACTAAGCTATTTAGTGAGCGAAACTTTCCATTGGTGGAATGCTGGAGAAGCATTTTGTGGACAGAAGGAAAAAAAAGATGCTATTTTAAACATTGCTGAGAGAGTTTGGGCAAAATCCATCTGGCAGACAGACTACTTCTTCCGTTCAAAAACTCATCAAGCCCTCCAAATGTGTAACCTGTAGGCAACTTTAATTAAGGCTTGAGAAATCTCAAAATAACTTGACATTTAAATATGTTATTTTCTGTTCTGCTCTCATAGTCTGACACACACAGAGACAATCTCAGGTCCAAATTAAGGTCCAAATTAAGGTCCAAATTAAGCCCCTCAATGCCATCTAGCCCTGCCTAGGCACTGGATTACTCTATTCCAAGGAGATAGGACTGTGAATGAAATAGGCTCATCCAATCACTGTCCTTCAAATGTTAACATCCATTTCATAGATAGGTAGGAAGACAGATGATAAAATAGATGAATGATACAGTAAAATTTCTTTTTCTTCCTCAAAAAAGAAAAGAAATTGAAGGCAGAGCTTGTCTTGGGGAGAACCTCAGGAAAGGACTATAAAGTAAACAGGGTTTTTTTGGCCATGGAGAAACAAACTTTTAAGTTTTTAATGTGAGATCTTGAGCAAAATAAGTAGGCCTTAACATGGTCAACATGTGTGGATTCCAAAGAAGTAGTTTCCATCTAGGAGGAGTAAATCCATTCTTAAGTGACCTGAATAGTCTTAACTCAAATTTAACATGAAGTTCAGGTAGGAGTCTCTGATGCCCTATGGTGGCCTAACAATAAGCTTTTCTTCCCTCTGTTTTATTTATTTATTTTTGCCCTCTCTGGTTTTAATTGAGCATTTTATATAATTCTCTTTTTCTCTTAACATATCTATTATGATTCATTGCAAAAAATTTCAGTGTTTGTCATACACATTTTAAAATAAGTTTACCTTCACATTTACACTACACCAGTATCACACGTTGCTGCTGCTGCTGCTGCTGCTAAGTCGCTTCAGTTGTGTCCGACTCTGTGCGGCCCCGTAGACGGCAGCCCACCAGGCTCCCCCGTCCCTGGGATTCTCCAGGCAAGAACACTGGAGTGGGTTGCCATTTCCTTCTCCAATGCATGAAAGTGAGAAGTGAAAGTGAAGTCGCTCAGTCATGTCTGACTCTTAGTGACCCCATGGACTGCAGCCCACCAAGGCTCCTCCATCCATGGGATTTTCCAGGCAAGAGTACTGGAGCGGGGTGCCATTGCCTTCTCTGGTATCACACGTTACTTCATGGCAAATCACTTCATGGCAAATAGATGGGGAAACAATGGAAACAGTGACAGACTTTATTTTCTAGGGCTCCAAAATCACTGCAGATGGTGACTGAAGCCATGAAATTAAAAGACACTTGCTCTTTGGAAGAAAAGCTCTGACCAACCTAGGCAGCATATTAAAAAGCAGAGACATTACTTTGCCAACAAAGTTCTGTATAGTCAAAGCTGTGATTTTTCCAGTAGTCATGTATGGATGTAAGAGTTAGATCATAAAGAAAGCTGAGTGCTGAAGAATTGATGCTTTTGAACTCTGGTGTTGGAGAAGACTCTTGAGAGTCCCTCAGACTGCAAGGAGATCCAACCAGTCCATCCTAAAGGAAATCAGTCCTGAATATTCATTGGATGGACCAATACTGAAGCTGAAGTTCCAATACTTTGGCCACCTGATGGGGAGAACTGACTCATTGGAAAAGACCCTGATGCTGGTAAAGATTGGAGGCGGGAGGAGAAGGGGGCAACAGAGGATGAGATGGTTGGATGGCATCACCGACTCAATGGACATGAGTTTGGGTAAACTCTGGGAGCTGGTGATGGACAGGGATGCCTGGCATACTGTGGTCCATGGGGTCACAAAGAGTCAGACACGACTGAGGGATTGAACTGACTGACATAACAGGTAATCCAGGAGTCTTATAACTGCCTTCCGTACCAGCCCTGAAGACATTAATGTCGGTCATTTCACTTATCCCTATGCTCAGTCACCCAATACACTGCTACTTTATTTAAAGTTATACTTTAGATCAATCAAAAATAAGAAAAATAAAACTTTTATTTACCTCTACTTATTCCTTCTCCCATGTCTTTAATTCTCTTTATAGACCTAAGTTTTTAATCTGTATCATTTTACTTCTTCCCAAAGAAATTCTTTCAACATTTTTAAAAAGTAGTTCTGCTAATGTCAAAGTCCTTCAGTTTTTGGTTTTCTGAGAAAATCTTTGTCTCTCCTTCACTTTTGAAGAATAATTTTACTATGCATAGAATTCTAGGTTGATGATTTTGTTCCTCTCAGGCACAATATTTCACTCCACTCTCTTCTTACCTGCATGGTTTCTGATGAAAAGTTCACCATAATTTTTATTATCATTCCTTTATAAGTAATGTTTTCCCCTCTTATCTCTTTTCAAGAGTGTCTTTGGTTTACTACAATTCAAATATGATATGCTAAGGAATGGGGGTGGGAATTTCTTCTGCTTGGTATTCTCTGAGCTTCCTGGAACTGTGGTTTGTTGTCTGTCATTAATTTGGGAAAGTTCTTGCTATAATTACTTCAAGTTCTTTTTTTAGTATTAGAGATTGGTAGGTGCTTCTGTGTGTGTGTGTGTGTGTGTGTGTGTGTGTGTGTGTATAATACTTTTTGAGAATGTCTCACAGTTCTCGGTGTTCTGCTTTTATTTTCTTTTTCTCTCTTTGCATTTCAGTTCAGGACTTTCTACACATCTCATGTAATCTTTTCTTGGCCATACTCAGTCTATTGATGAGCCCATCAAAGTCACTATTCATTTCTGCTACAGTATTTTTGATTTCTAACATTTCCTCTAGAACCTGTCTTGGAATTTTTATCTCTCTGCTTACATTACCCATCTGTTCTTGAATGATGCTTACTTTTTCCAATAGATCTTTTAACATATTAATCATGTTATTTTAAAGTCTCTATCTGATAATTCCAACATCTGTTTTACATCTCAGTCTGGTTCTGATGCTTTCTTTGGCTCTTCCAGCTGTATTTCACTTGTTTTTTAGCGTGCTTTGTAATTTTTGTTAAAAGTTGTACATGATGTAATGGGAACTGAGGCGAAAGGTTTAGAATGAGATGTTATAGTACTCTCATTAGTAGTTGAGCTGTGTTTACCGTTTGCTGTAGCTGTGGGTGCTAGAGCTTCTAAATGTCTCTAGCGCCCTTGTTTCCATCTCCTCTGTTGCCTTTGGCCTTCCTTAAACACTCCTCCTCAGAGCAAGTCTGCATTTTTCAACTATAATCCACTCTTTTTTTACAGAAGCCCCTTTGACATGGTGCTAAGGTATGGGGGAGAGCTCAGACTTTAGGATTAAATCTCAGTCTTTTAGGGCACTTAATTCCCTGGGATGCGATCTTCACAGGTCCTTCTTATCCTATTACATAAGACAGGAAGGCTAGAAGTGCCTAGAGGGGGAGAAATGCCCTTCCTGAAGGTGGATAAGACTCTGGTAATCTTTTTCCCTGGATGTAGGCCTTTGTGATGGAGAAAAAAATACACTCTGGGAGTTTTGTTTTGTTTTGTTTTTTAACAATGATTAATTGTCCCCTTTTACTGCCAGACCAGCAAGCAGATCTTTCTTGGCTCTCAACCATGAGAATTTGCTGGAGTTTCTCAACGTCAAACCCATAAAAGTATCAGTTTCCCCCTCATTGTGGCCCTCTGAGTTTCTCATTCTCTTGATAATTTACTCTCAACCTATAGCAGTTTGTCAAAATTACCATTTAAGTGTTCCCTACCAGTTACAGCTCCAAGGGCTTCTGCCCAGATGAGCAGGTCTGGCCATGACCTTCTGAAATCATCTGATTATCCAGACTGGGGCAGGGATTGACCTTGCAACCTCAGTTCTCTGACAGGTCTGAGAAAAGTCATTGGGTTTTCAGTTTGTTCAACTTTTTCAAGTGGTAAAGACAGGAATGACAGCTTCCACGCTCTTTACATGCCACAGCTAAACTCTGTGTTAGTTTTCTAATGATTAATGGCCAGTCAGAATGTTCCATTTTCTGCAACAACAGCTGGAGAAATACACATGGTCTGATATCAATCTTCAGGCCCAAGATCCAGGCAGCTTCTCACATCTCATTGCCCCCAAAGGCAGGGCTGTGAAAGTGTGAGCATTTCCATTGCCAGACCGCTTGCTCAGTCCTTCCCAACTCTGGAGATTGTTTTCATTAATGTGAGACTTCTTTCTCCATTCCTAAATGGTTGACTCCAAGAGGCTGAATCTCAGGGAGTGTTACCATCTCACTGCAGAGCCTGTAGTGTTTTGTTTTTTTTTTTAACATTTGAAATGTGCTTTTTATTGTCTTGTTTTCAAACATCAACCCTCATTTTCTAGATGACTGCTGAATTACAGATGTTATATTCATTTGTTTCATTCACTCCATTGTTCATTTATTTGATAACTATGTATTGGCTACTTCCAAAAGGCAAAATGCCCCAGCTATACCCTGAGAAAGACTAGGGATCTCTTCAAGAAAATCAGAGATACCAAAGGAACACTTCATGCAAAGATGGGCTCGATAAAGGAGAGAAATGGTATGGATCTAACAGAAGCAGAAGATATTAAGAAGAGATGGCAAGAATACACAGAAGAACTGTACAAAAAAGATCTTCACGACCCAGATAATCATGATGGTGTGATCCCTGACCTAGAGCCGGACATCCTGGAATGTGAAGTCAAGTGGGCCTTAGAAAGCATCACTACGAACAAAGCTAGTGGAGGTGATGGAATTCCAGTGGAGCTATTCCAAATCCTGAAAGATGATGCTGTGAAAGTGCTGCACTCAATATGCCAACAAATTTGGAAAACTCAGCAGTGGCCACAGGACTGGAAAAGGTCAGTTTTCATTCCAATCCCAAAGAAAGGCAATGCCAAAGAATGCCCAAACTACCACACAATTGCACTCATTTCACACGCTAGTAAAGTAATGCTTAAAATTCTCCAAGCCAGGCTTCAGCAATATGTGAACCATGAACTTCCTGATGTTCAAGCTGGTTTTAGAAAAGGCAGAGGAACCAGAGATCAAATTGCCAACATCCGCTGGATCATGGAAAAAACAAGAGAGTTCCAGAAAAACATCTATTTCTGCTTTATTGACTATGCCAAAGCCTTTGACTGTGTGGATCACAATCAACTGTGGAAAATTCTGAAAGAGATGGAAATACCAGACCACCTGATATGCCTCTTGAGACATTTGTATGCAGGTCAGGAAGCAACAGTTAGAACTGGACATGGAACAACAGACTGGTTCCAAATAGGAAAAGGAGTTCATCAAGGCTGTATATTGTCACCCTGCTTATTTAACTTCTATGCAGAGTACATCATGAGAAACACTGGACTGGAAGAAACACAAGCTGGAATCAAGATTGCTGGGAGAAATATCAGTAACCTCAGATATGCAGATGGCACCACCCTTATGGCAGAAAGTGAAGAGGAGCTAAAAAGCCTCTTGATGAAAGTGAAAGTGGAGAGTGAAAAAGTTAGCTTAAAGCTCAACATTCAGAAAACGAAGATCATGTCATCTGGTCCCATCACTTCATGGGAAATAGATGGGGAAACAGTGGAAACAGTGTAAGACTTTATTTTTTTGGCCTCCAAAAATCACTGCAGATGGTGACTGCAGCCATGAAATTAAAAGACGCTTACTCCTTGGAAGGAAAGTTATGACCAACCTAGATAGCATATTCAAAAGCAGAGACATTATTTTGCCAACAAAGTTTCGTCTAGTCAAGGCTATGGTTTTTCCTGTGGTCATGTATGGATGTGAGAGTTGGACTGTGAAGAAGGCTGAGTGCCGAAGAATTGACGCTTTTGAACTGTGGTGTTGGAGAAGACTCTTGAGAGTCCCTTGGACTGCAAGAAGATCCAACCAGTCCATTCTGAAGGAGATCAGCCCTGGGATTTCTTTGGAAGGAATGATGCTAAAGCTGAAACTCCAGTACTTTGGCCACCTCATGCGAAGAGTTGACTCATTGGAAAAGACTCTGATACTGGAGGGATTGGGGGCAAGAGGAGAAGGGGATGACAGAGGATGAGATGGCTGGATGGCATCACTGACTCGATGGACGTGAGTCTCAGTGAACTCCGGGAGTTGGTGATAGACAGGGAGGCCTGGCGTGCTGCTATTTATGGGGTCGCAAAGAGTCAGACACGACTGAGTGACTGATCTGATCTGATCTGATACCCTGAGAGATATAAAACCCACAATTCTCGAACATTCCAAGTGAAAAGTGGTATATGAATGACCATAGCTATTGTTTCACTAAGCCACGTTCAACTCTTTGCAACCCCACAAACCGTAGCCTGCCAAGGTTCCTCTGCCCATGGAATTTTCCAGACAAGAATACTAGAAAGGGTTGCCATTTCCTTCTCCAGGGGATCTTCCCAACCCAGGTATTGAACCTGTGTCTCCTGCTTGGCAGGCAGATTCTTTACTACTGAGCCACTGGGAAGCCCTAATGACGGTACTACAGAGGAATTTATGATACTGAGAAATAATTTGATCTGGAAACTACTTTTAGGAAGAGACTGAATCCACCTAGTGTTACCAAAGTATCATTAAGATTTGCTGTCAGAGCTTTATTGCTCAGAGTACAGGCGAAACAGAATGTACCTTTAAGGAAATTAACTAAGAAGACTTTAATAAAGGGATTTTTGACAGAAGTCAGTCAAAGAAAATTAAAAGACAAATCTAAGAGTACCCAACAAGAGATGCTGATACACCTCAAAGCTAGCTACAAGGGAGCTGTTTTCACAGCCAAGCCTAAAGGGGACAAGGGCAGGGCATGT
This sequence comes from Bubalus bubalis, assembly GCF_019923935.1. NCBI lineage: Eukaryota > Metazoa > Chordata > Mammalia > Artiodactyla > Bovidae > Bubalus > Bubalus bubalis. The sequence goes on along the minus strand of NC_059171.1, from coordinate 6,144,428 downwards.
TATCAGGGCCCAGAAAGAAATCTGTGGGAGCTGTTCTTCTAGGAGATGGCCACGTGTCAGGGGCTGTGGATTTTTGGTAGCAACTGCAGCCATTGCTAACCTAAGTCCTGGCAGGGCAAGAATGGGGGAATAAATGCTCCAAAAGCACTCTCTACCTGCTTTCTGACTTCCTCCTCCTATTTCCCATTGGCTCACCCCAAATCAAAGTCAGAGAGCAAACCCACAATTCAGCTTCCTGGAGGGCAAAGAGGTCAGGAGGGATAAAATGTGAACCTGGAAGAGCAAATAAAGGATTCCCACCAAAGAGAGGCAGCACTTCTGGAATCTGGGAGGAAGAGTCTCCTTGGCTCTGATGGCTACAAAGCCTTGATTTGAGGCGGGAGTTAGATGCCAAACATGTTAAAAGCTGTTGCCACTTCTATTGCCGCCACATCCTGACTCTCTCCACAGAATCACCTGACCTCTCACTCCAGGGAATGACCCCGAAGCAGTATAAATGGCTCTGACATGTGGTATTTATTTTTTTAAAGATTTTGGTGGAGGGAGATAGAATATGGTGGCAAAGATTTGCTTTTCTCTCTTACAGCCTTCTAGCGGCAAGAGGAGGAAACCGAAGAACAGCCAACGTGGTGGCCCATGGCTTTGCCAATCTTTTAACTCTGGACAAAAAGACCCTCCAAGAAATTCTAGTGCATTATCCAGATTCTGAAAAGCTGCTCATGAAGAAAGCCAGGTACCACCTTTGAAATCTCATTAGAGAAAAAAAAAAAACCCATTAGAGAGGAGTTGGCTTCATTTGACACTGTGTTCATGGCTGCAGTTAACTGTTTCCAGGAGAACCACCTAACATACTATTGTTTATGTGGTTATGCATTGAAAACTTCACAGATTAGGCAAAAAGATAGTATTTCTGGGAAGTTCTTCCAGAATCGTCACAATGCTATCTAAAATGGCCTTTCTCTCCTGCCCACAGAGTGCTTCTAAAGAACAAAGCTCCAGGCACAGGGGCAACCCCCCCAAACAAAGGACTTGCCTTTCTCTTCCCACCGAAACAAGAAACACCAAAAATGTTTAAAGCTCTTCTGGGAAGCTCTGGAAAAGCAGGTCTTGCAAGACTACTCATGTTGAAGAGAGAACAAACCGCTCAGGTAATAGGACAGAGGGAAAGGAGGGCTGTAACAGAGACCCCGGGGACGAAATACACTCAGACAAGCTCCTACTTTAATCCCATGTCAGACACTGGGATAATCTGGATTCATCTAATGCATATAATTGCTACATTATACACAGCACTTACTATTATTTACTGTATACCCATGTATCATCACAGTTAACCCCCTGGGTTTATTATGACAGTTTTAGTGTTTTGTGACTATATATATATATATATATATGACCAAAGGTGAAAGGGTTAGTTGCTCAGCAGTGTCTGACTCTTTGTGACCCCATGGACTATAGCCCGCCAGGCTCCTCTGTCCAAGAAATTCTCCAGGCAAGAATACTGGACTGGGTAGCCACTTTAATCTAGACTGATTTCTGTTGGATTCTATATTCCTCAGACGGTTAAGAATCTGCCTGCAATGCAGGAGACCCAAGTTCGATCCCTGGGTCAGGAAAAATACCCTGGAGAAAGGAATGGCAATCCACTCCCGTATTCTTGCCTGGAGAATCCCCATGGACAGAGGAGTCTGGTGGGCTACAGTCCATGGGGTCACAAAAAGTTGGACATGACTGAGCGACTAAACCCAACACCGCACTTCTGTGTATATGGCATCCCTGGCGGCTCAATTTGTGTTTTCTGTGTTTGTGAAACTGCTTACTCACTACAGTGTGTTTGTAGCCTCAAAACCAATATTTAAGGTGTTTGGGGGTCATTCACAGGCATACATGTACAGAATAGCAAAAATTTAAGTTTCTGGAGGCACATGTTTTCAGCTGGATTTGAACAAGGAGACACTCTGCCTTCTGGTTTCAGCTCTTACACTGTGAATGAATGAACTTTTCATGGTCTATTTTTTGTCATTTTTTTTGTATTTTTGTGCATTCCCCCCCCACACACACACTATTAAAAATGGCCCTCAAACATAGTGCCAAAGTACTGTGTTCCAAAGGGCAAAAATGCAGTGATGTGCCCTACAGAGAAACACGTGTATTAGATAAGCTTCATCCGGGCATGAGTCAGAGTGCTATTGGCTGTGAGTTCAATGTAATGAATAAACCATACATATTAAATAAGGTGTTTCTAAATAGAAATGTATGTAAAACAAAGTTATGTATTGAGGAGTTGACAAAAATGTTAAAACCAGAGGCTTGTAGGATCCTAAACCTGCATTACCCCAAAGAGCAGGGTTTGCTAGTTCAGTGTTCATGGCAGCTTTATAGAACAAAACTACCATGAATAATGAGGATCAACTGTATTTATATAAACATATATATACCTATAAATGTGTAAGACATTTTACCAGCCGTTAAACATTTTCACCAGTATTCATTCAATTACTATCACTAAGTCAGAAGTAACCTCACAGAGGGCATCTCAGCCTTCATGTTATAGCTGAATAAACTGAGATCCAGATCAATTATTTAGATAAGATCACCATCAATGACAGAGCAAAAGTTACTAGTCAGAAATTCAGACTTCAACACCTACACCAAGCTGTCTCCTAATTCCTAGAAATGTCATGAAACTGAAATGTTTTCGTTTTTCTCTTTTTTTTTTTTCATATTTCTTTGATTCTCATGATAAGTTTATGAGGGCAGATCCCGAAAAACAGAGCAGAGATTCAAGTTTTCTGAATCTAGTTATTTTGTTGTCTCTAAAACAGTAAGAAATGAGTATCTGTGACTCCGAAAATTGGTAAAGCAAATATTATAAAGTCAATCACACTCAAGAGATTCAAACTTGCCTCTTCCTTTTCCACACACACAACACTGTGATGGAGGTCAGGGTACACCAGATGCCTCGTTTAATTGGCAGGAAAATAATAATCTGTGTAGAAGACTTATGGGGAAAACAACTCTGTGTGTTAAGTAAGGCTCTCAACTCTGTATATGTGCCTTCATACCCTGTACAAGCCTCTCTCAAACTGATCTCAAGCATCACCAGCAAAGAGCATGGTATGTTTCTTAATGTGAAATTTCTACAGATGACACTAAATGCCAAAGTTTCTAAAACTATATCAAATACCCACAGGGCAAATGGAGAAGACTGTACTAGGAAGGAGACATGAATTTCTCCCTGAGATGCTCCCATGAGCTTATGCAGGAGGAAAACCATAGTTCTAGAGTGTTTTTAGAGCATTATTTGGTATTGGGCTAATACTTTTTTATTAAAAGATAAATATTTAAAATTTTATCTTCATAAAATAAGTAAATATTTGAAGAGCAAAGCGTCTTGAGCACTAAGTCTAATAATTAAGAGACCATGGGGGCCAATAGGGAGCAAATTCCTTGGCAGGAACAGAAATGTAAGGCACACTAACCCTGAATTCAAAGGTGACAGCTCAACCCCGTTCTCCAGCACATCTGAAAACTTAGTTAAAGGATAGTCAAAGGCAGACAGGATTCCCATATTACGTCAGTCTTTTGACTGCGATCCTTAGGTATTGCATAGTAATCAAAAGACTCCAATATCCTCGATTATGATTTCAGCACCAATCAATTCTTTTCAATAACTTTCTTCTAGCGAAAAGATGAAAACCAGGAAGAAGAGGATAAAGGAAAAGAATCTGAAGATAAAGGAAGAGCAACAGCAGAGAAACCACTTGAAACATCCAAATGTCAAACGAGTTCCATTACAGCGGAGGAAGCGCCCCAGGCAATTAGAAAGGCGGTTTTACCCAGAGGAACTACCCGTCAATCACTCATCATCAGCATGGCTCCTTCTGCCGAGGCCGGGGAAGAGGTTCTGACGATCGAAGTCAAAGAAAAGGCTAAACAATAAATATGTGATGATCTTTAGATACACTCTAGCTAGTTCCCCGAGAGATTATAGCCAGGATAGGAGTTTAAACTAATGACAGGAAAAGACCTTGCCGGCACCCTTGAGAAACCACAAGCAAATCTCTAGCTTAGTTTCTAGGGCATATCTGAGAGTGTGATCTTCTGCAGTGGCAATAAGAAGATTATTAAGGAAAAAATCCCTGTTCTCCGTTGTCATCAGCTTTGTGCAATTGGTATTCTCCGAATGGTACCTAGAAGGTTATTTTCCTTCTGTACTTTCTTGATGATGTTTCTTCCCTCCGTTTTGATGAGGTTGGTCTTGGCTCTGAAATGATTCACTAGGTTTTTCTCTTAATTGTGTGTGTGTGTGTGTGTGTGTGTGTTAAAGTCTTGCATTGCACTTAGTCTTGGTTAAATGTTCCATGTATATGACTATTACCTCTTACTTGGGGAGTATGAGATTTTAATAAAATGTCAAACATCAACTGATTTTTATCCAAGCCAGGGTTATGTCAGTCAAGTATCAGATCAACCCACCAGGTGGGATTAAAGGAAGCAATCATTATGAACTCAATGGATGTAAAATCCACCTTGCAGAGGAGTCCTCTGAAGACCACAGCTGGTTAGCAATACTAACAATAGTGGAAGTGAAAGTGTTAGTCGTGTAGACTCTTTTCAACCCCATGGACTATAGCCGGCCAGGTTCCTCTCTCTGTGGGATTCTCCAGGCAAGAATACTGAAGTGGGCTGCCATTCCCTTCTCCAGGGTATCTTTCTGACCCAGGAATCGAACCCAGGTCTCCTGCATTGCAGGCAGATTCCTTACCCTCTGAGCCAAGAGGGAAGCCCAAACCCACAAGCAAAATCACATTGCAGCAACATGTTGGAAAAGCTATACCCTTTACTAAAGACAACGCTTTAATATTTTCATTCATATCAGCTTAGAAGTCTCATCTGGCTCAACAGACTCAAACAAGGGAAATCAGATTGTCCCCATCTTCCAGGAGGCTAAAGCAACATTTCTCAGAAGCTTGCAGGCATTTGCTTCAGAAGATGCCAAATTTGAGCTGCTTGTTTTCAGCTTCAGTAAAAACTGATGAGGTTAGGAAGGCAGACTGTACACATGTCAGATTGACATATCCCTACAATTTCCGGAAACTACATGTACAGCTGTTTACAAAATCTCCGAGTTAATTAAGTGCACTTTAGGAAGTTGTCCTCATGAATCAGCTAGCATTAGCATAATTACCAAAGTCTCATGCTGTGAGGAGGCTAAAAAAGCCAGGCTGCTGTCGGAAGTAATAATACATATAGAATTCCATTCTAATAAATGTCATTGCTGTATAACATTATGATCAGTATAATAAGGCTATTTCCAAGTCTCACAAGATGGTCACTGTAACAGCACTTTGCTGAGAGTGTTTTAACAAATTATATTAGCCAAGAAGCCTACAACACAGACACATTCAGCAAACTGTATAAATTAATCACTAGAATAAAATGTATCATTTGTTACTCACCATTTTTATATGCAAAAATATTAAGAGTATCACAGAGACATGACAAATTTTAGAAAAGGTTGGGTGGTGTTTTTCCAGAGTTAAGCAAACAGAAATTGTTAAATAGTGCTTATTTGATAAATGGGAATTTGTTGTGGAGAGTGATTACAAGAGCCAGAAAGAAACGGTAAAAAAAAAATTTTTTTTTAAGGTAAAAATCAGATCAGATCAGATCAGTTCCTCAGTCGTGTCCGACTCTTTGTGACCCTATGAATCGCAGCACGCCAGGCCTCCCTGTCTATCACCAACTCCCGGAGTTCACTGAGATTCACATCCATCGAGTCAGTGATGCCATCCAGCCATCTCATCCTCTGTCATCCCCTTCTCCTCTTCCCCCCAATCCCTTCCAGCATCAGAGTCTCTTCCAATGAGTCAGCTCTTCGCATGAGGTGGCCAAAGTACTGGAGTTTCAGCTTTAGCATCAGTCCTTCCAAAGAAATCCCAGGGCTGATCTCCTTCAGAATGGACTGGTTGGATCTTCTTGCAGTCCAAGGGACTCTCAAGAGTCTTCTCCAACACCACAGTTCAAAAGCGTCAATTCTTCAGCACTCAGCCTTCTTCACAGTCCAACTCTCACATCCATATATGACCACAGGAAAAACCATAGCCTTGACTAGACGAAACTTTGTTGGCAAAATAATGTCTCTGCTTTTGAATATGCTATCTAGGTTGGTCATAACTTTCCTTCCAAGGAGTAAGCGTCTTTTAATTTCATAGCTGCAGTCACCATCTGCAGTGATTTTTGGAGGCCAAAAAAATAAAGTCTGACACTGTTTCCACTGTTTCCCCATCTATTTCCTATAAAGTGATGGGACCGGATGCCATGATCTTCGTTTTCTGAATGTTGAGCTTTAAGCCAACTTTTTCACTCTCCACTTTCACTTTCATCAAGAGGCTTTTTAGCTCCTCTTCACTTTCTGCCATAAGGGTGGTGCCATCTGCATATCTGAGGTTATTGATATTTCTCCCAGCAATCTTGATTCCAGCTTGTGTTTCTTCCAGTCCAGTGTTTCTCATGATGTACTCTGCATAGAAGTTAAATAAGCAAGGGGACAATATACAGCCTTGACGAACTCCTTTTCCTATTTGGAACCAGTCTGTTGTTCCATGTCCAGTTCTAACTGTTGCTTCCTGACCTGCATACAAATGTCTCAGGAGGCAGATCAGGTGGTCTGGTATTCCCATCTCTTTCAGAATTTTCCACAGTTGATTGTGATCCACACAGTCAAAGGCTTTGGCATAGTCAATAAAGCAGAAATAGATGTTTTTCTGGAACTCTCTTGCTTTTTCCATGATCCAGCAGATGTTGGCAATTTGATCTCTGGTTCCTCTGCCTTTTCGAAAACCAGCTTGAACATCAGGAAGTTCATGGTTAACATATTGCTGAAGCCTGGCTTGGAGAATTTTGAGCATTACTTTACTAGTGTGTGAAATGAGTGCAATTGTGCAGTAGTTTGAGCATTCTTTGGCATTGCCCTTCTTTGTTACTGGAATGAAAACTGACCTTTTCCAGTCCTGTGGCCACTGCTGAGTTTTCCAAATTTGCTGGCATATTGAGTGCAGCACTTTCACAGCATCATCTTTCAGGATTTGGAATAGCTCCACTGGAATTCCATCACCTCCACTAGCTTTGTTCGTAGTGATGCTTTCTAAGGCCCACTTGACTTCACATTCCAGGATGTCTGGCTCTAGGTCAGTGATCACACCATCGTGATTATCTGGGTTGTGAAGATCTTTTTGTACAGTTCTTCTGTGTATTCTTGCCATCTCTTCTTAATATCTTCTGCTTCTGTTAGGTAAAAATAGGACCTCTAAAAAGTCTGATAATAGGGAAAAAAATAAATCAGAAAAGTCCTGAGCTTATGAATAATATGTTCCCCCTTATATTCTATAAAGAAAGTAAAATTAACCTCCATTATGCTCTTCCTCTGTCATTTATTTTCTCTCCCAAACTATCCCTTTTTAGATAATATCTTCATTCTACCAGACTCTCAGACTCAAATCTAAGAATAATTAGCAATTCTTCCATTGCTTATATAGTGCACCAAATCCTGTCTCTTTCTTAAATCTTACTAATTTCCCTTTCCTTTTCAACTTCAATGCTAACCATCCAGTTCATATTTTCTGTTCAATTCAAATAAATAATCACTTTTTACCCACTATCCACTTTAATCACATTATCTTTCTTGGTCCTTCTGCCATGGCTAAAGTCAGGCCTTTCTCAAATACAACTATCTTAGACTGTTTGGGCTGCTGTAATAAAAGTACCACATACAGGGTAGCTTATGAACAACACAATGTATTTCTCACAGGTCTGGAGGCTGGGAAATGCAGGATCAAAGCCCAACATGGTTCTTAGAAGGCTCATTCTCACTGTGTCTACACAGTGAGGGTTGAATGGGCAAGGGATCCCTCCAGAGTCTCTTTTATGGAGGCACTAATCCTATTCATAGGATTTGTGGAAGTGACAAATAGTTTCAACAGATTAGATCCAAAGAATTATGGGTGGAGGTTCTTAACATTATACAGGAGACAGTGATCAAAACCATCCCCAAGAAAAAGAAATGCAAAAGGCAAAATGGTTGTCTGAGGAGGCCTTACAAACAGTTAAGAAGAGAAGAGAAGCAAAAAGCAAAGGAGAAAAGGAAAGATATACCCACTTGAATGCAGAATTTCAAAGAATAGCAAGGAGAGATAAGAAACCCTTCCTCAGTGATCAATGCAAAAAAAAAAAACAGAGGAAAACAATAGAATGGGAAAGACTGGAGATCTTTTCAAAGAAATTAGAGATACCAAGGGAACATTTCATGCAAAGATGGGCACAATAAAGGACAGAAATGGTATGGACTTATCAGAAGCAGAAGATATTAAGAAGAGGTGGCCAGAATACACAGAAGAATTACACAAAAAAGATCTTCATGACCCAGATAACCATGATGGTGTGATCACTCACCTAGAGCCAGACATCCTGGAGTGCAAAGTCAAATGGGCTTTAGAAAGTATCACTATGAACAAAGCTAGTGGAGGTGATGGAATTACAGCTGAGCTATTTCAAATCCTAAAAGTTGATGCTGTGAAAGTGTTGCACTCAATATGCCAGCAAATTTGGAAATCTCAGCAGTGGCTATAGGACTGGAAAAGTCTGTTTTCATTCCAGTACCAAAGAATGGCAATGCCAAAGAATGTTCAAACTACCACACAATTACACTCATTTCACATGCTAGCAAGGTCATGCTCAAAATCCTCCAAGCTAGGCTCAACAGTTCATGAACTGAGAACTTCCAGATGTTCAAACTGGATTGAGAAAAGGCAGAGGAACCAGAGTTCAAATTGCCAATATCCATTGGATCATAGAAAAAACAAGAGAATACCAGAAACACATATACTTCTGCTTCATTAATTACAGTAAAGCCTTTGACTGTGTGGATCACAATTAACTGTGGGAAAGCTGTTAAAGAGATGAGAATACCAGACCACCTTACCTGGTGGAAACCTGTATGCAGGTCAAGAAGCAACAGTTAGAACTGAACATGGAACAGCAAGCTGGTTAAAAATTGGGAAAGGAGTACGTCAAAGCTGTGTACTGTCACACTGCTTATTTAAGTTGTATGCAGAGTACATCATGCAAAATGCCTGGATGGATGAATCACAAGCTGGAATCAAGATTGCCGGGAGAAATATCAGTAACCTCAGATATGCAGATGACACCACCCTTATGGCAGAAAGTGAAGAGGAACTAAAGAGCCTCTTGATGAAAGTGAAAGAGGAGAGTGAAAAAGTTGCCTTAAAACTCCACATTAAAAAAACTAAAATCATGGGATCTAGTCCCATCACTTCTTGGCAAGTAGATGGGGAAACAATGACAGACTTTCTTTTCTGGGGCTCTAAAATCACTGCAGATGGTGACTGCAGCCCTGAAATTAAAAGATGCTAGCTCCTTGGCAGAAAAGCTATGACAAATCTAGGCAGCATATTAAAAAGCAGAGGTATTACTCTGCCAACAAAGGTCAGTAGAGTCAAAGCTATGGTTTTTCCAGTAGTCATGTATGGATGTGAGAGTTGGATCATAAATAAGGCTAAGCACCAAAGAATTGAAGATTTTGAACTATGGTGTTGGAGAAGACTCTTGAGAGTCCCTTGGACTGCAAGGAGATCCAACCAGTCCATGCTAAAGGAGATCAGTCCTGGGTGTTCATTGGAAGGAGTGATGCTGAGGCTGAAACTCCAATACTTTGGCCACCAAAAGAGCTGACTCATTTGAAAAGACCCTGATGCTAGGAAACTTTGAAGGGGGGAGGAGAAGGGGATGACAGAGGATGAGATAGTTGGATGGCATCACCGACTCAATGCACATGAGTTTGAGCAAGCTCTGGGAGATGGTGAAGGATGGGGAGGCCTGGCGTGTTGCAGTCCATGGGATTGCAAAGAGTCAGACACAAACAAGTGACTGAACAAGAAAATAAATTCTGTTCACGAGAGCTGAATACCTCCCAAAGCACTTCCCAAAGGCCCCACCTCCTAATCCTATCGTATTTGCGGTTAGGATTTCAATACACAAATTTGCTGCAATTGGGGAGAGGCAGCGGTGAAGGACACTAACATTTAAACCATGGCAACTGCTTTTGACCATGGTGTTTCTCTGCTCAGGGACCTACTAATTCGGCCTAGTGATTAAATCTTCTTTGTCCAAATGTGATTACCACTATCCCAACCATACTCTCCACTGAAGCTAGTCATCTTGCTTTTTCTGGAACCAACACCCGCCTGTCACCCTCTGGCATTTGTCCATGCTTCTACCACAGTAGAAGCATCATTCTTCCTCCATCACTTACCTCTTTCCAGTACTTCCAAACCTCTCCCACTGCTGATGGCTCCAGTTTCAAGGGATTATCACACAGTAAAGCCCTCCGTTGTTCTCTCAGTTCAGTTCAGTTCAGTCGCTCAGTCGCGTCCGACTCTTTGCGACCCCATGAATCACAGCACACCAGGCTTCCCTGTCCATCACCATCTCCCGGAGCCTACCCAAACCCATGTCCATTGAGTCAGTGATACCATCCAACCATCTCATTCTCTGTCATCCCCTTCTCCTCCCGCCTTCAATCTTTCCCAGCATCACGGTCTTTTCCAATGAGTCAGTTCTTCGCATCAGGTGGCCAAAGGATTGGAGTTTCAGCTTCAGCATCAGTCCTTCCAATGAACACCCAGGACTGATCTCCTTTAGGATGGACTGGTTGGATCTCCTTGCAGTCCAAGGGACTCTCAAGAGTCTTCGCCAACACCACAGTTCAAAAGCATCAATTCTTCGGCGCTCAGCCTTCTTCACAGTCCAATTCTCACATCCATACACGACCACAGGAAAAACCATAGCCTTGACTAGACAGACCTTTGTTGGCAAAGTAACGTCTCTGCTGTTCAAAGTAATGTCTCTGTTTTTCTCTAACTTCTGCTTAATTTTATATTACAATAAGGTAAAGACTAGCTCTTACACTTTATTTCTATAAAGACAGAAAGCCCAGGGTTTGTTTGTTCTTGTTTTCACCTTTTTATTTTTTTAACTTTTTTTTAATTGGAAGATAATTGCTTTACAATGTTGTGTTGGTTTCTGCTGTACAGCAACAAAAATCAGTATATATATTGTGTATACACATAGACATACATAAGCATATATCTGTCCCCTCCCTGTTGAGCCTCCCTTCCACCCCACACCCCACGCCACTCCTCTAGGTCTGCACAGAATGCCAGATTGCGTTCCCTGTGTCGTATACCAGCTTTCCATTACTTATCTATTTCACACATGGCAGTGTATATATGTCAATGCTAGTTTCTCAATCTGTCCCACCCTCTCCTTGCCCCACTGTGTTTTTTTTGTTTTTAAAGAGAGAGATTATTAATACTGAATTCATGGAAGCAGACTACATAGGACATCAGCATAGAAAAGAGGCTTGACTTCACTCATGCTCAAAGAAATATAAATCAGAATGAAAAAGGAATATACCCATCAAATGGGAAAATATTTGGTAGAAGACAATAATACTGAGTGCTGGTATGTAAATTTGGGCTACTGTTCTGGCAGTACATCTTAGAACCCAGCAGTACTGGCTCATATATACATACATCCCAGAAAATCCTCAAGTAGGCCCATACAATAAAATGCAAGAGGAAATGCATTGCTTGTAGTACACAAGGACCTGAAGGCAACCAGATAGGCCATACTAGCAGAATGGATAAAATTTTATATATAGGTGTGTGGAGTATGGATGTGTTTTTAATGAAATTTTATTTAGCCATTAAATTAATGAATTAGATTTACATCTAACAACATGGATAGGTCTCTTTTAAAACTAGTGTATTTTTTTAAGTAAGAAAAAAGAATGAGACCTTTAGTTATACCATGCATCACATTTTTATAAAGCTGACCTAATCAAGACTATTGGGGACAAATCTGTAGCCTGAAAAAGCCAAGTTTATTAACCTGCAGCAACAGGGGAGACCAATCATCAGAGGAAACATGAGGGTTTCACCAAGCACAGAAAAGGATGATTTATGATAGGATCTTGGGGAAAGGCAGAGGTTTGCTCTCGTTCAGTCATTAAGTCATGTCTGACTCACTGTTATTCCATGGACTACAGCGCACCAGGTTCCTCTGTCCCTTACTATCTGAAGGAGTCTGCTCAAATTCATGTCCACTGAGTCAGTGATGCTATCTAACCATCTCATCTGCCACCCCCTTCTCCTTTCACCTTCAAGCTTTCCCAGAATTGGTCTTTTCCCATGAGTCAGCTCTTCACATGAGGTGGCCAAAGTATTGGAGTTTCAGCTTCAATATCAGTCCTTCCAATGAATATTCAGAACTGATTTCCATTAGGATGGACTGGTTGGATCTTCTTGCAGTCCAAGGGACTCTCAAGAGTCTTTTCCAACACCACAGTTCAAAAGCATCAATTATTTGGCACTCAGCTTTCTTTATAGTCCAACTCTCACATCCATACATGACTACTAGAAAAACCATAGCTTTGACTAGACTGACCTTTGTTGGCAACGTAATGTCTCTGCTTTTTAATATCCATTTGGGTTGGTCATAACTATCCTTCCAAGGAGTAAGCATCTTTTACTTTCATGGCTGCAGTCACCACCTGCAGTGATTTTGGAGCCCAAAAAAAACAAAGTCTGTCACTGTTTCCATTGTTTCCCCATCTATTTCCCATGAAGTGATGGGACCAGATGCCATGATCTTAGTTTTCTGAATGTTGAGCTTTAAGCCAACCTTTTCACCCTCCTCTTTCACTTTCATCAAGAGGCTTTTTAGTTCTTCTACTCTTTCTGCCATAAGGGTGGTGTCATCTCCATATCTGAAGTTATTGATATTTCTCCCAGCAAACTTGATTCCAGCTTGTGCTTCATCCAGCCCAGCGTTGCTCATAACATACTCTGCATATAAGTTAAATAAGCAGGGTGACAATATACAGCCTTGACTTACTCCTTTCCTGATTTGGAACCAGTCTGTTGTTCCATGTCCAGTTCTAACTGTTGCTTCCTGACCTACATACAGATTTCTCAAGAGGCAGGACAGGTGGTCTGGTATTCCCATCTCTTGAAGAATTTTCCAAAGTTTGTTGTGATCCTGTGGCCACTGCTGAGTTTTCCAAATTTGCTGACATACTGAGTGCAGCACTTTCACAGCATCATCTTTTAGAATTTGAAATAACTCGGCTGAAATAACTCAAATTTGAAATACCACTAGCTTTGTTCATAGTAATTCTTCCTAAGGCCCATTTGACTTAGCATTCCAGGGTGTCTGACTCTAGGTGAGTGATCATACCATTGTGATTATCTGGGTCATAAGGATCTTTTTTGTATAGTTCTTCTGTGTATTCTTGTCACCTCTTAATATCTCCTGCTTCTGTTCAGTCCATTCCATTTTTGTCCTTTATTGTGCTCATCTTTGCATGAAATGTTCCCTTGGTATCTCTAATTTTCTTGAAGAGATCTCTAGTCTTTCCCATTCTATTGTTTTCCTCTATTTCTTTGCATTGATCACTGAGTAGCCTTAGGAGAAACTAAAAGTTCAGGCATCCTGATTCTGGACTTCCAGCCTCCAGACCGTGAGAAGATAAATGTCTGTTGTTAAATACCCATTCTATACTATACTATTCTATAAGACAGCACCAGGAGACTAACATACTTAGTTTCATGAACTAAGGAGATAGCTGTTGGTTGGAGAAGCAGGAAACAAGAATGAGAAATATCTTGTGGAGATTCAAGAGGCAGACCTGATAAGACAGGTCTGTGGAGGTGTGAAATAACCATTCCAGGGGAGCCGCAGCTGTGAGCAAATGTACGGAATGCCCACCTTAAATTACATCAGCTCATTTGCTGGGTACATGGCAAACAGAGTTCCCAGCACCTTAGTTACAGAGAAGAACAGTAGTTAAAAACTGGATTTGTAATTTCCATGGGGCTTCCCAGGTGGTTCAGTGGTAAAGAATCTGCTTGCCAATGCAGGAGATGCAAGAGACGCAGGTTTGATCCCTGGGTCCAGAAGATGCCTTGGAAGAGGAAATGGCAACCCACTCCATTATTCTTGTCTGGAGACTGGAGAATCCCATGGACAGAGGACCCTGGTGGGCTACAGCCCACGTGGTTACAAAGAGTCGGACATGTCTTAGCAACTGAGCACGCACACACACACGCACACACAACCTCCACAGATGTTGACCACACTTCTCTCAACAAACTCTGATACATTCATTCATTCTATATAAAACCACAGGGCCTTATCATCTCCTAGTTCCTAGCAGACACCAAACCCACAACCCACTGTTGGTAACAATTCCATACTTTGCTTAAAAATGTAAAATATGTGATGGGGACAGTGAGAACCTGGTAAAAAAACATAGATGGGGGAGACACTTTCCCTTATGAATTTCAAAAAATTTTTCTGATTAAAAATGAAAAATTTGAAAAAAAAATGAAAAATTTGTATAAAGTGGGGTTGCCCCCACCCCAGGATAGCATAACTAATAGTGTGTGTTCAATAAATGGTAGCTAAGTGAATGGAAGAAAAGTTATGACCAACCTAGGCAGCATATTAAAAAGCAGGAGACATGACTTTGCCAACAAAGTTTTGTATAGTTAACGCTATGGTTTTTCCAGTAGTCATGTATGGATGTGAGAGTTGGACCATAAAGAAAGCTGAGCGCTGAAAAATTGATGCTTTGGAACTGTGAGAAGACTCTTGAGAGTCTCATGGACAGCAAGGAGATCCAACCAGTCCTTCCTAAAGGAAATCAGTCCTGAATGTTCATTGGAAGGACTGATGCTGAAGCTGAAACTCCAATCCTTTGACCACCTGATGCGAAGAACTGACTCATTGGAAAAGACCTTGATGCTGGGGAAGATTGAGAGCAGGAGGAAAAGGGGATGACAGAGGATGGATGGTTGGATGGCATCACCAACTCGATGGACATGAGTTTGAGTAAACTCCAGGAGTTGGTGATGGACAGGGAGGCCTGGCATGCTGCAGTCCATGGGGTCACAAAGAGTCAGACACGACTGAGCAACTGAACTGAAAGTAAATGGAATCCCCAAATGAAGTGTGGTGTTCCTCCACCCAGTGCTGAGACCAGGACCAGACTCTTCAAGTCTACCTTTATCACTCTGCCAGGCCTTGGAGTTCCTGTTGAGATTTCTGCTGAAAAATATCTGGCTTTTCAAGGCATGGAGCCCTCCAGGTCTCATTCTTCTATACTCTTTTCATTTCTCTCAGCTGAGAATTTATCAATACCCTGGAAGTGTTCATTCAGGCTTTCTCTTTCTTACCCAGATCCCCTCAAGAAGTAGGACGTATTGTCTAATATTCTACACTCGATTTCAAGTAACATTAAGTCTCTCTGCCGCTGACAAAGCCTTCCAAGTGCTACGGGCGTAGAACACCCCCCAGCCTGGTCCCCAAACTCCCCACGGATATGCTCTCTCCTGCCAATTCTCCAGACTCGTGCTGTAGCCCCGGTTCCACTTGCTCAGTACTACGGGTCCGCACTGACATGTCTCCCTGCAGGACCTTCTTCCACCGTCTCCTTGCCTACACAGTGTGCTCTGCAGGCAATGCAAACTAAATCTAGCATTGCGTGTGTGCATGCTAAGTCACTTCAGTCGTGTCCCACTCTTTGCAGCCCTATGGACTGTAGCCCTCCAGGTTCCTCTGTCCATGGGATTCTCCAGGCAAGAATACCAGGGTGGGATGCCATGCCCTCCTCGCTAACTTGCCCTTGATCATTATGAGTACAAAGATTTCCAGTGTTAGGATATTGGAAAGGGCTCAGCACACTCCACAGAGCATTCACACACTTCACAGGGATTTTATCGAAAGGTAATGGATAGCATGGAGAAAGAGAAAAGTTGCCCAGGCAAGCACCGGAAGGTCTGCCTAACCTCCCATGAACACACTCCCTGTGTCCTTAGTCCCACACGGACCTGACCACATCTGTTTTAGGACTGAACTACCCACATCTATGTAAGGAACCTAAGCTTCAAGAGAGTTCAAAGTTGAGGTTCCCAATGGGGATCTTATATCCCTGGAGCCACATATACGAGGCAGGCTGACTAACCAGTGAGATCACTAGAAAACTTTCAGTGAAAACTGATTCTGGCAGTCACCCGCGGAGTTTGGCACTTTAAACACCACCTTATAAATCCCACCACCCTTTTCTTGACCAAGAGTCAAAACCCAGACATCCAGTGGTCCCCAGAGATAAAAACTGAGCTTTCCCCTGTTTATTCTCTCTTCTACTACTGCTAAGCTATCCATCTCTCTTCTCTGGACCCTTGAGAGCCCATGATCATTAATCATTTGACTAGTTGACAAGCAGCGGTTGACTAACTGGCTAATTGGTGATGCAGAGATATATGAAAGTTCTTTCCCCATCCCCACCAGAATCTTAACCTCAGTAATCAGTCACCAAAGGTATATGCAAAATGCTGGTTGAAAGGAAGGTATCCTGAAAAGGTCTGCAGAGAAGGAACTAGAAAGTGGGAAGCCACTCAGCAGGCATTCTACCCTTTATGAACATTACATGGCCAAACACGCAATGTCTTTTTACAAAAGTGAATTTTTTTCCTGTGGGCTCAAGTGTATTCAACAAGCAATTTCCTCTGATTTCTTGAAGTCATCCTCAAGCGTTATTTGCTCAAAATTAATTACAAAAAATACCTCTTACCTTACTTTCATCTGTGGCCTTTAAAACTCAGCACAATCTATGAGCTTTCCTCTAGTCTTAAAAAAAATGCCTAGCTCCCCTTTGCATTGTTAGACGAGATCAGTTTCCTTTGCTAATTAAAACTTAAGGACTTAAAATAATGATTGTTACTGCAGAAGGGGTAGATACAGAGGAAGGAAGGATTTGGGCCATTTTTGCAATTTATCATCCAGGTAGATTGCCCAAAAAAATACAGAACACCCAGTTAATGACTAATTTTTTAGTATAGGTGTGTCCCATGACATATTTAGGATATATCTATACTAGAAAATTATTCTTTGTTTGCCAACAAAGGTCCGTCTAGTCAAGACTATGGTTTTTCCAGTGGTCATGTATGGATGTGACAGTTGGACTGTGAAGAAAACTGAGTGCTGAAGAATTGATGCTTTTGAACTGTGGTGTTGGAGAAGACTCTTGAGAGTCCCTTGGACTGCAAGGAGATCCAACCAGTCCATTCTGAAGGAGATCAGCCCTGGGATTTCTTTGGAAGGACTGATGCTAAAGCTGAAACTCCAGTACTTTGGCCACCTCATGTGAAGAGTTGACTCATTGGAAAAGACTCTGATGCTGCGATGCGTGCTGCGATTCATGGGGTCGCGAAGAGTCGGACACGACTGAGTGACTGAACTGAACTGAACTATCTGAAATTCAAATTTAACTTGATGTCAAATTAAACTTGCATTTTGTTTTCTAAATCTGGAAACCCTACACACAGACTATGTCAAAGATAAATAAAACCTTTATTTAAAATAGAACGAGAACTTTGAACTTGAAATCATTTTTAAAATCTACAACTATCCCACATGTTGTATTAAAATGAGCTAAAATCCCCAAGTACACCCACAGGAGAGGAGTAACTTGGTCCCTCTCCATAGTCTAGGGAACATCTTGGCTTAACTGGTATTAATTATCCCTAAAATAAATATAACATACTATGTTTCATTTCAGTTATGCAGTACATGAAAAATGCCACATAGGATGCTAACAAGAGAAGCGTCTATATTTTCTGTAATTTGGACCTATTCTATACTAAAAGTAATTCTTTTACCTACCTAGGAGGAATTTTTAAAAATCTTCAGAAGATATTAATCATTATGCTGTCCTGAAATTGATTATGTCTAATCAAACAAAAGATACTTGAAGTTCATGTTTTAAGCACTTTACCCATATACACTATAGTAAAATTTGGTGCTTTCCTCTATGAGTTTTTACAACTGGCAGTATTTTTCCTACTATAACTTTTGTGACTAGAATGGTGACATTGCAAAGGTCAAATAAACATGAATCATTAAGAAATACAAGCTGACATTTCTAGACAATAACTGTCTCAGATGAGGAAATACAAAACACAAAACAAAATCCAGGATCACATCAGATATGTGTGTGATGGCAAAATCCAAGAAAAAAAGATACCACATTGTTTTTCAAACAGGAAAATGACGGACAAGCTTGATAAAAGTAGCATTCACCCGAAGAAGGACTTTTTGAAATAAACAGGTGCATTTCCTGAGATTTCATACAGCAAAACGGTGGTTAAGTCTGTCATTTTAGGACCATATTTATACTCCAAATTTGACAGGAAACTTTCAAATTTATCTTGTCCTTCAGAAATGGATTAACCACAGATTTCATTAAACTAGGAATGTTAAAGATGAATACAGTTGCAATTTTGATATACCATTTGTAAAAGTGAGTAAAAAGATTCAATTATGAAATAAAAGGGTTATTACAAGCACATGTTCATTTCCCCGTACCAATAATGTTCCCATCTCACTCTACTTTCTGACTTCAACCCATGAACAGTGTCTATTTTTTAGTCTGGAGTCTCTTCTTTACACGATAAAACTCTATGTAACCATCAAATCCCAGATGAAATGCCAAACCACCCATGAAGTTCTTCCAGATCTCTCCATTGTCCTAACTGCTACCCAGATTCAGAAGAAAATCTCCCCACTCTAAACTTCAATATTTTCTCATATGCATTAACTTCTACCCCTCTATGTGCTCTAATACATACCAGATTCATTCATTCTTTTGGTGATTAGTACGAAGGGCCTAGTTAACATCAAGTTCTTTTCCAGACAGTGAACAAAATAAACAAAAATCCCTGATTTCCTGAAATTAACATGTCAGTGGGTGTAAATAACAAGAAAGAAAATAAATAAAACCCAAACACGGAAATAAAAGGCCTAGGAATATACATCCCTAAGGAATCAAAAGACCTGTATTCTGAAAACTATAAGATGTTGATGAAAGAAATCAAAGGTGATGCCAATAGATGTTCTTGGATTGGAAGAATCAATACTGCCAAAATTACTATACTACCCAAGGCAATCTACAGTTTCAAAGCAATCCTGAGGTGGGGGTGGGGGGTGGGGGTGTGGTGGACAGAGCTGGAGGAATCAGATTCCCTGACTTCAGACTATACTACAAAGCTACAGTCATCCATATAGTATGGTTCTGGTGGGAGGGATTGGGGGCAGGAGGAGAAGGGGATGACAGAGGATGAGATGGCTGGATGGCATCACCGACTCAATGGACGTGAGTTTGAGTGAACTCCGGGAGTTGGTGATGGACAGGGAGGCCTGGTGTGCTGTGATTCATGGGGTCACAAAGAGTCGGACACCACTGAGCAACTGAACTGAACTGAACTGGTACAAAAAGAAAAATGTAGATCAATGGAACAGGTCAGAAAGCCCAGAAATAAACCCATGAACCTACGGCAAATTAAACAATGACAAAAGAAGGAAGAATATACAATAGAAAAAAGTCTCTTCAATAAGTGGTGCTATGACTGTTTATAATAGCCAGGACATGGAAGCAACCTAGATGCCCATCAGCAGATGAATGGATAAGAAAGCTGTGGTACATATACACAATGGAGTATTACTCAGCCATTAAAAAGAATACATTTGAATCAGTTCTATTGAGGTGGATGAAACTGGAGCCTATTATACAGAGTGAAGTAAGCCAGAAAGAAAAACACCAATACAGTATACTAATGCATATATATGGAATTTAGAAAGATGGTAACAATAACCCTGTGTACAAGACAGCAAAAGAGACACAGATGTATAGAACAGTCTTATGGACTCTGTGAGAGAGGGAGAGGGTGGGAAGATTTGGGAGAATGGCATTGAAACATGTAAAATATCATGTATGAAATGAGTTGCCAGTCCAGGTTCGATGCACAATACTGGATGCTTGGGGCTGGTGCACTGGGACGACTCAGAGGGATGGAATGGGGAGGGAGGAGGGTTCAGGATGGGGAACACATGTATACCTGTGGCAGATTCATTTTGATATTTGGCAAAACTAATACAATTATGTAAAGTTTAAAAATAAAATAAAATTAAAAAAAAATAAGTGGTGCTATGAAAGCTGGACAGCTACATATAAGAGAATGAAATTATAATATTCTCTAACACCATACACAAAAGTAAACTCAAAATGAATTAAATATCGAAATGTAAGACAGATACTATAAAACTCTTAGAGAAAAACATAGGCAAAATAAAAACAAAAATAAACAACTGGGACTTAATTAAACTTAAACGCTTCTGCAAAGCAAAGGAAATCATTAAACAAAACAAAAAGACAAGCCACAGAATGGAAGAAAGTATTTGCAAGTGATGTGACTGACAAGGGATTAATCTTGAAATTGTACAAACAGCTACCTCTTGCAGTTCAGTATTTAAAAAACAAGCAAACCAATCAAGAAATGGGCAGAAGATCTAAACAGACATTTATCCAAAGAAGACATACAGATGGCCAAGAGGCACATGAAAAGATGCTCAACATTACAAATTACTAGAGAAATGCAAATCAAAACTGCAAAGAGGTAACACCTCACACCAGTCAAAATGATGATCATGGAGAGGGTGTGGAGAAAATGAACTCTCCAAACTGTCAGTGGGAATGTAGATTGGTATAGCCACTATGGAGAACAGTAAGGAGGTTCCTTAAGAAACTGAAAAAGAACTACCATATGATCCTGCAATCCCTCTCCTGGGCATCCATACAGAGAAAACCACAATTCAAAAAGATATATGCACCCCAATGTTCATTGCAGCTTGATTTATAATAACCAGGAAATGGAAGCAACCTAAATGTCTTTCCACAGAGGAATGGATAAAGAAGATGTGATATATATATATATATGTGATGGAATATTACTCGGGCATGAAAAAAGAATAAAACAATGCCATTCGTACCAACATAGTTGCAACTAGAGATTATCATATGAAGTGAAGTAAGTCAGACAGAGAAAGACAAATATCATATGATATCACTTACACATGGAATCTAAAAAAATGATACAAAAATGAATTTATTTACAAAACAGAAACAGACTTACAGGCTTTGAAAACAAACTTATGGTTACTAAAGATGAAAGTTGCAGGGAGGAAGGAAAGCTGGATAGGAGCAGTTTGGGATTCATACATACACACTACTATATATAAAACAGATAATCAACATGGACCTTCTGTATAGCACAGGGAGCTCTATTCAGTATTCTGTAATAACCTACATGGGAAAAGAATTTGTAAAAGAATGAATGTATGCATATGTATAACTGAATCACTTTTCTGTACACCCAAAACTAACACAATATTGTAAATCAACTATAGCCCAATATAAAATAAAAATTAAATTTATGGGAAAAAAAAAAAACAAAACCTAAGCATGGAAAGGAGACACAGAATGTCCTGGAGAAAGAGGTACAATTTTAAATAGGATGGTCAGCAAAGGTCTCACTGACTGATGCTGGAATGAAGATTTGAAAGAGGTGAGGGAGCAAGGCTCCCGAGTGACCAGGAAGGGTTCTACAGGAAGGGGAACGGCACGTGTGAAAGCCCTGAGCCAGGAGGATGCCAGGCGTACTTAAGTAAGAGCAAGAATGCTCACACTGTGGGGGCAGAACGGCCAAGGCGAAGACCAATAGGAAAGATGTCTACGGAAGAAGGAGGAGGGGTTCATGCCATGAAAGCCATTGAACACTTGGAAGGTTTAGTGGGTTGAAGGTACTGATGGAGAACGATTTGTTGGAATTTTACTACTAGAGGGAGTAAGTTGGAAAGTGGGTTGTTGCTAGAAAATGGGGTACCTGAAATTGAGATTAGGAAGGGCGTGGTAATTGATAATGACAAGGTATGACTTAGGAGTAAGGGCTGAGGTAAGGGGGAGAAAACAGTTACTACAATGAGGGACAGTGTGGTCTGGTCTAAGGATCTGATATTCAGAGCTGGTTGTCTTAAAGAGGAGGAAAAGGTCATCTGAAAGCAGAAAGGAGGACTTAGGGGTACATGTCACCTGCTTCCAAGCCCAGCGGTGGATCAGGAAGAGAAAAGAACCACTTGAGAGGGCTGCAGAGGAGGTAAGAGTCTTAAAGACAGCCAGGTTTTCCTTAGAATAGAAACATGAAGGAATTGTTCAGAAAATGCAGGTATGAATTGTTCAGAAGATGCAAATGAATGACTCAGTTCCCAAGGACAGAGGCATCTGAGAGAAGAGAGGTGTGGTCAGAATATGGGTTCACAGAGAAGCCATGAGGAGATTAGAGTGAGAGACGTGAAGACAAAGCTGTGAAGAAGAGCAGGACCCACCCTGGTCGTGGTTGGCACAATGGGTGCTGGAGGCCAGGAGGGAGGGGCATCTTGCCAGAACCAGTGTGCAGGGTCCCTTCCGGACTCTTGTCATAGCTTGCCTCCTGAGGAGCAAGCACCTTTTCCCTGCATGGCTGCAGTCACTGTCCCCAGCGATTTTGGAGCCCAAGAAAATAATCTGTCACTGCTGCCCCTTTTTCCCCTTCTGTTTCCCGTGAAGTGATGGGACACTTCCTCCTTGGAAGGAAAGCTATGGCAAACATAGTGTATTAAAAAGCAGAGACATCATTTTGCCTGCAAAGGTCCAAATAGTCAAAGCTATGGTTTTTCCAGTAGTCATGTACAGATGTGAGAGTTGGACCATAAAGAAGGCTGAGCACCAAAGAATTGATGGTTTTGAACTGTGGTGCTGGAGAAGATTCTTGAGAATCCCTTGGACTGCAAGGAGCTCAAGCCAGTCAATCCTAAAGGAAATCAACTCTGAATATTCATTGAAAGGTCTGTTGCTGAACCTCCAATACTTGGCCACCTGATGCAAAGAACTGACACATTGGAAAAGATCCTGATGCTGGGAAAGGTTGAAGGTAAAAGGAGAAGCAGACGACAGAAGATGAGATGGTTGGATGGCATCACCGACTCAATGGACAAGAGTCTGAGGAAACCCCGGGAGTTGGTGATGGACAGGGAGGCCTGGCGTGCTGCAGTCCATGGGGTCACAGTGTCAGACACTACTGAACGACTGAACAACTGTACTGTTGACCAAGATGACCGAAGGGAGAAGGAATGGTATGGGCGAGAGTCGGTCGGTGCCTCTGCAGGTCCCCGCGGTCCCTGTGCATCACGCAGAGGATGTTCGTATGGACCATCAAAGCGCCCCGCACCTCCGAGCCGGAGGGCTCCTCTCCCAACCCAGGCAGCGGCTGTCGCAGGCCGCAGGCAAGCAGGCATAGCACACC
Organism: Bubalus bubalis; assembly: GCF_019923935.1. Classification (NCBI taxonomy): domain Eukaryota; kingdom Metazoa; phylum Chordata; class Mammalia; order Artiodactyla; family Bovidae; genus Bubalus; species Bubalus bubalis. Next base: position 6,121,110 of record NC_059171.1, on the reverse strand, counting down.
GCGGTGCGCGAGGTCCAGGACCGGCTCTCGGCCTTCAGGGCTCCAGCGAGGCTGCGCGCTCTGCAGGCTGCACTGCATCCATGAGGTCCGCGGGCGAAGACCCACTCCTACAGCGAGCTGCTGGGCGGCCGCCTGGTCAACCGCTGCACCCGTGCACCCGCAGGGCCTGAGGGAGCCCGGATTCCGTGGCCCTGGAGCAAAATTTCCTGCCCATCCCGCCCCCAGTGACCCCACCTCCTGGGACACAGAAATAAATGGTGTGGAAACTGGGGGGAAAAAATAGGTAAAGTCTCACAAAAAGCCTGCCTCGCCTTGCTCTTTTCTTGTTTTAGCATCATGTACTGTCTCCTTTCTCATCGGTTCAGTTCAGTTCAGTTCAGTCGCTCAGTCTTGTCCGACTCTTTGCCACCCCATGAATCGCAGCACGCCAGGCCTCCCTGTCCATCACCAACTCCTGGAGTTCACTCAGACTCGTCCATTGAGTCAGTGATGCCATCCAGCCATCTCATCCTCTGTCGTCCCCTTCTCCTCCTGCCCCCAATCCCTCCCAGCATCAGAGTTTTTCCAATGAGTCAACTCTTCGCATAGCCAAAGTACTGGAGTTTCAGCTTTAGCATCAGTCCTTCCAAAGAAATCCCAGGGCTGATCTTCAGAATGGACTGATTGGATCTCCTTGCAGTCCAAGGGACTCTCAAGAGTCTTCTCCAACACCACACTTCAAAAGCATCAATTCTTTGGTGCTTAGGCTTCTTCACAGTCCAACTCTCACATCCACACATGACCACAGGAAAAACCATAGCCTTGACTAGATGAAACTTTGTTGGCAAAATAATGTCTCTGCTTTTGAATATGCTGTCTAGGTTGGTCATAACTTTCCTTCCAAAGAGTAAGCGTCTTTTAATTTCATAGCTGCAGTCACCATCTGCAGTGATTTTGGAGCCCCCCAAAATAAAGTCTGACACTGTTTCCACTGTTTCCCCATCTATTTCCCATGAAGTGATGGGACCAGATGCCATGATCTTCATTTTCTGAATGTTGAGCTTTAAGCCAACTTTTTCACTCTCCTCTTTCAATTTCATCAAGAGGCTTTTGAGTTCCTCTTCACTTTCTGCCATAAGGGTGGTGTCATCTGCATATCTGAGGTTATTGATATTTCTCCTGGCAATCTTGATTCCAGCTTGTGCTTCTTCCAGCCCATTGTTTCTCATGATGTACTCTGCATATAAGTTAAATAAGCAGGGTGACAATATAGATCATAAACTCTTTGAGGTTACTAAGAAATTTTACTCACTTTGACTTCACCTGTTGATTGCTAGTACTAAACGATTTGGGCTTCCCTGATAGCTCAGTTGGTAAAGAATCCGCCTGCAATGCAGGAGTCCACGGTTTCATTCCTGGGTTGGGAAGATCCCCTGGAGAAGGGAAAGGCTACCCACTCCAGTATTCTTGGGCTTCCCTGGTGGTTTAGCTGGTAAAGAATCTGCCTGCCATGCGGGAGATCTGGGTTCAATCCCTGGGTTGAGAATATCCCCTGGAGAAGAGAAAGGCTACCCACCAGTATTCTGGACTTTCTAGACTAGAGAATTCCATGGACAGTATAGTCCATGGGATCCCAAAGAGTCGGACATGACTGAGCAAGTTTCACTGAACTATTCAGTATTTATTCAAAAACAAGCAAATACTTTTTACTGGCTGGAAGACGTGGCTGAAGACTAATCCTATCACACTCAGTCTTCTCTCTGAGAACTCTCTGGAGCTCCCCAACCCGAGATTCTTGTGTCCAGTCCTAGATGACCAAGCGCTGTTGTGAAACCTGGCATGCTGTGAGTTTATGAAAAAATCAAAGATACTAGGGCTCTCATTTACCTATTGTAAGAGGTCACAATTTTGCCTATAATGATATTTGCTTCCTGATCATTTCCTTTTAGAGAAAAGAAGATCAATAGCCAAGACAAAGTGTAATTCTTCAAGGACACTGCAACCTCTTGAGAGTATTCTGGAGAAGTTGGCCAAACAGCCACGTGCTCAGTCGCTCAGTCCTGTCCTGCTCTTTGCGGCCCTGTAGACTGTGGCCCACCAGGCTCCTCTGTCCATGGGATTCTCCAAGCAAGAATCCTGGAACAGGTTGCCATTTCCTCCTCCAAGGGGTCTGCTGGACCTCGGGATTGAACCCGCATCTCCTGCATTGGCAGGCAGATTCTTTCACCACTGAGCCACCTGGGAACGCTCAATGACAAATGACAAGGGTGCTGGTCTTGCTCAAGGGTGACAGATGAGAAGGCTTTGGCAATGCTGGGAGTCTGTGCCATTATCAGGTGTGAGTCAGCATTGGAGCCAGGAAGGAATTGACATGGAGCTAATTAATAGATGATTCAGTGTGGAGGCAGGGCTGTGGCAGGCAAAGTCTAGAATTCAGAAACTGACCTAGAATCAGAACTTGGCAAGTGGGTAACCAACAGCAGAGTCTTTGCCATAAGGTGACCACCACCTATTCCATCAGGCCTTCACCAAGGCCACTGTGGCCACAGCAACTTTGGCAATGGGGTCCCTCCTACCCACCCTAATGTAAGGCCCTTCTGTTTTTCAAAAACCTGACTTGGATTGCATCAGAGCTGCTAAGTCCATTTTGTGGCATCCCATTCCTTTAGCCTAAGCAGGGACGCCCTTGAATGCCCCCGGGGGCTGGACAGGATGCAAAGCCACCCGCCACCCCGTCTCCTCTCTCCCCTCTTGTCTCACACTCTCCCTCTTGCACTTTGCATTCCAGCAAACTTAAATTCTTCCCATTCCCCAAACATTCAACTCCATAGTTGCTGTTGATATGACACCTTCATAAATGCTTTGAACGTTCATCGTCCAGGGAGGGTTCAGGTCTCAACTTGAATGGGGGTGCACATCCTGGGAAAAGTGCTCCTTGGCAGCTAGGTGGGTCGGGTCTCCCCACTGACCTCACACCCCTACAATTACTTAATCTTTTCTCTCTCTTCCAGCCCGTTATTTCCATGAAGGTGGCAACTTTGGCTACCGAGGTCACCACTGTTCTCCCAAGACCTTGCCCAATACTGCAACTCGATAGAAGCAACTTAAAAGAAAAAGTTAGGTGAATATACTGTCCTGCCCAACAACCGATAAAATATGAGTGCACAATTCTCATGTGAGCACCCTAGTTAAGCTGAGAACCTTTCCCTTACTGTCCCCTGAAAAACACCTTGAATACACTCAATATCTTTAAGTGATTACATCCCATAAAAGAATAAACCCCCCCAAACTGTTTAATTCAGAAAAACACAGAATACAGGCTGATTAAAGCACTAACTTTATTTCTAACTTTTTGACCAATATCATTTGAAGAAAGAACAAAAATAAAAACAAGGTACTACTGTAACACATCAAGAAATGACTTTATCCAAATGGAAGATATACTTAACATCAATTCATATATTAGTAACTTACACACTTATTATCAAATATGACATAAAACCACAAAATAGTCTCTCGAAATCTCAACCAAGCTTCTGGTTTACCATATGTGTCACTTCCATGACTACCAACCACACATATAAAGAGACTAGGAGAAATTTTATTGAAGATGATTTTCCAGAAAATTTACACAATTAATAAGGCAAAGTATGTTAAATAAGGCATAGGCAACAAGGGGGCCCTGAATTTACTCTGGAAAGGCTGCCTAAGGCACTACCAAAGTAGAGAGCTGTAAATCCCTGATCTGACTTTAAATGTTTCCGATCTTAAAGTTTTCAATTTCAAGCACAAGCTGACATGACCATGCTAATTGCTATTCTCTCAGTACAGGCAGATGTGAGAAATATTACGTCCATCCAAGGCAATGTCACCCTCGTATATGTTTGTAATGTATCTGTTTGTATGAGGTGTAACAGTCAACTTGGCTATTTTTTCTTTAAATGCATTTTAAGGACTAATGGCACTGGAATGAATGGTAGCACTAAAGGGAAAAGGACTATTTTAATATAAAACAATACTAAATCAGCCTGTGATGATGCAAAATGTTGAAGCTATAAGAATTTTATAAACGATAATTTAGAAATTATCAACGCTTTTATTCAAAACTGCAAAAAGGTATCAATTCCCCTAATCTACTGGAATCACAGGTCTTATGAATAATAGCACTTACTGATGAACCAAATCAAGAATGCATAATATAAAAATAATTTTCAAAAGGGAACAATTCTGGTTAAAATCAGAATATAAAATTATGAGGACCAAATCAGGGATAGCGGTGACAGGACACTGGTTTGGCCGATGAAAGCGACGAATGCTTGTGACCAGCAGTCCCCAGGTGCCCTGTGCAGGCGGCCCCGGTGCCGCCAGGATGGGGCTCAGGAGACTGAGGAGGGGACCCGGTGACCCCTGGACCTCAGCTTCACACGAGAACCTCTACTTCTGTCTTGCAGTATACCAAGATCACATGCAAATCGTTTCTTTTAAAGGCCGCGTATGTTTACAAAAGAAAATTCTGAAAACCAGAGCAAAATATATATGCTGTTCCCCAGCACCAAAGAGAACTCAAAGCAGGGCATCTTAGACACAGAGGCTGCAAACTCCTGGGAGAATCAGCAGTTCATTCCTCTCCTGACAGACGTCAAGATGACTTGTCATCTCATGAGTCATACTATAGGGTAAGAGACGACTAGTTAGTAAGTACCTTCAGGTTAACAATGCACATCCAGAGGCCAGCTAGCTGAGTGGAAAGTGTTCATCGCTCGCCGGGGGCGGGCACCCACGGCAGCCAGCAGATGCCCTCTCTGTTCCCCGGGGGCGGGCACCTACGGCAGCCAGCAGACGCCCTCTCTGCTCGCCAGGGGCGGGTACCCACGATGGTCAGCAGAGCCCCTCTCAGCCTGACCTGGGCAACGAGCGGCTTCCGAGAAGCCAAAAGCTGTTCATGGCTAAGGGCTCACTTCCTTCAAATATTTCAGGGGACAAAAGACTCGCGCGGTGGCACATTTTCAGTAAGCCTGGAAGGCACGTCAGCCCAGCACAAGGCGCATCCCATACGGATCCGTGACCGACATGCAGTCCTCAATAACCAGATGTTACCTCATGACCGGCCAGCACACAGACATGCGTAGTGCCTGGCACACAGGTCCTCAGTAAAACCTTAATCTATTCTGAAAAGGTAATGTTTGCTCAGGATTATATTCCAAAGGGTAAACATCAGGAAAAGAAAATATACTAAAAAAAAAAAAGCATGGAATGTCCATTCTATCCTATGCAGCAGTTGGATTTTTTTTTTTTAAGTTATAGTAGGTTTTTGCTTAATACCATACATTCTGGGCTTAGGAAGCAGCATGTTATTAAAATGTAAAATAGGATTTTGATTAATAACCATTATCATGAGTTTTAAAAAATCAGAGTAAAAAATCACTTTAACAAAAAAAGGAGAAAATATCTAAATGAATCTATATAAATGTAGAAATCAATGTATGTGACCTTGGAAGATATAAAGGAAAATATAAAGCTTGCCTTTTTTAATAAGTAATGTCTTTCATTAACTAACAGAAAGTGGAATTCCGAATTTCCCCTTATATGTTTGGTCCTTATAGCTTTTCCTGGACAAACCCAGTCCTACCCATTTTAACAAACTCCAGTTGAAATCATCTAATAATGCTGAGTCTAGGACAAGCTATCATTAATGCACATACAGAATCCCGAGTGTCACATACAATCAATGAAAAGGTCAAATCTGACCACGTTTACAATATTAAATAGTGAAAATGAAAGATCCAGGAAGGCCAATAAAATGGCTTACAGGAAGTTCCTTCTACTTGTTGATTTTACAGCTTTAAGAACTGAATATGTATGTGTCTTCCTTTCTAATTTGGGACTTTTTATGAAGTCTTATGAGGATGCATTCTGTTTTGAACTGTGCATGTCTAAGTTGCAGCAAAACTCAAGCACAAGTGAAGGTAGTTTTATCCCATGGAAAAGCATAAAATATAGTTCTAGATACAAATTCATTATCATCTAATTTAAGAAACTCTGGTCATCTGGTGTGGACATCAGCTTATAATACATATATTGCCTAGAGCAAAGCACAGCAACCTGTAAATTGCATCATTCCAACAATTTCCCATTCTTTCTATTGACAAACATTCAAAAACAGCATTTTCATCATATGAAAGTAAACAACCACAAGAACGTGTACTTTTCTCACACCGGCTCCTAATCCAAACAGCCTCACCGCAATTACTGTAATGACTGGCAATCACTGGGTTGATTGGGCAAAGCCTAAGTTAGCGCTTTCCTCCAAAAAAAGTATAAAAAGGATGCTTTAAATAGACATACTCCAGAGAGAGCTAGGTTTGCATTGTAAATCATAGAGTTTGTGAGAAGGGTGTAAAATGACAGATTCACGATTTGAGATGGAGAGAAATCTGTTGCTCCACACAGCACAAAAGAATTCTGCTCAGACGACCAGAGCTCCTCTCATTTCATAGCCGGGTTCTTGGGAGGAAGGAGTTTGTATGTGTTGAAGTAGCCCACCACCTGCTGGGGGACCTCCGCCAAGACACTCTGAGCAAGTGCTTCTTTTGGAGCCTTGTGAACAGATAAAATCAAAGCAATTTTATTAGCAACCAAGTTTTTAACTGGGATTTTGATAAAAGACTAAGAATTCCTCCCCCACCAGGAAAAAGCAGTTAGTTCCCAATTTCTAGGCTTGTATCTTGTCTCGAGAATAGGCCACAAAACACACAACAAACCGTTACTCGGGAATGCTTTAGTATGCTCACATTTAACAAGTCCTTTTTTGGTGCCTGCATTTTGGCATTTAATGATGTTGGTTCTTTTGCTTTTCAACTTTTAAATGCGGGTCTTTCATTCTCTGGGTATTAATTTTTTTAACTTTTTATTTTCAAATAATTACAAATAGTGCAGAGAGCTCCCATGTACCCATTACCCAGTTTCCCCCAAAGGTAGCATCTTTTATAACCATAGGACAATAACAAAACTAGGAAGCCAACATTGGAACGGTTCTCACAACTTATTCAGATTTCACTAGTTTTATATGTACTCATTTGTGTGTGTGTGTGTGTGTGCCTGTGTGTATACAGTTATATGTAATTTTATCATGGGGGTATATCTGTGTAGGGAGAAGGCAATGGCACCCCACTCCAGCCCTCTTGCCTGGAAAATCCCATGGGCGGAGGAGCCTGGTGGGCTGCAGTCCATGGGGTTGCTAAGAGTCAGACAGGACTGAGCGACTTCACTTTCACTTTTCACTTTCCTGCATTGGAGAAGGAAATGGCAACCCACTCCAGTGTTCTTGCCTGGAGAATCCCAGGGATGGGGGAGCCTGGTGGGCTGCCAGACGTCTATGGGGTCGCACAGAGTTGGACAGGACTGAAGCGACTTAGCAGCAGCAGCATATCTGTATAACCACCGTCACAATCAAGATACAGAACAGTTTCACCATCACAAAGATCCCTAACACTGCCACCTTTTTTAATATACACCCACCTCATTCCCCTCCACCCACTCCGACTCATACACTGGCTGGTGGGAACGTAAAGCTATGACCTAACTTTACATAATTATGTAAATGACATGATTTACATTATATGACATTTTTGTCATATTCTGATTTCACCAGTCTGTGTGTACACAGTTATATGTCGTTTTATCATCGGGGTCTATCTGTATAACCACCATCACAATCAAGATACAGAACAGCTTCATTATCACAAAGATCCCTAACATTGCCACCTTCTGCGTACACGCCCAGCTCATTCCCTTGCACCCACTCCGACGCACACCCTGGCTGGTGGGAGTGTAAAAGGACATAATTATGCCAGAAAAGTTCAGAAGCTTCTTTAATGACTAAAATGCAACAACCATACAACTCAGCAACTGCACTTATGGGTATTTATCCCAGAAAAATAAACTTATGTGCACACAACAACCTGCTCATGAATGTTTTCAGCAGCTTTGTGTATGACAGATGAGAACTGGAAACAATTGAAGATGCCCTTTAACGGGTGAATGGTTAAACTGGTATACCCATACCACGGAATACTACTCAGCAATAAAAAAGCAATATATTCAACAAGTGGGAAGACTCTTAAGAGAATTAAGCTGAGTGGAAAAAAAGACAATGTTGAGGTTATATACTATGTGATTTATATAACATTCTTAAAATGGCAAAAACATAGAAATGAAGCCAGACTGGTGGTTGCCAGGGGTTAAGGAGGGAGTGAAGGTGGCCGGGAAGTGGTGTGATTGTAAAAGGGCTACGTGAGGAAGCCTGCTGTGATGGACCTTGATTGTATTGTCAATATCCTGGTTATGATTCTGGACCATAGTTTTACAAGATGTTACCATTAGAGTAATCGGGGTAAAACAGTCTCCTCAGAGGTTTTTCATCAAATCAACTTCTAGTTTGGTAAATTCATCATATACTTACATAGTTTTTCTCTTGTTACATTTGTAAAGATAAAATATATTTTAAAACAGCAGTCACAACAACATCGTTTTAAGTAATTTATCATAGGGACTATAAGAGGTACACAAGAATACAACCTTGAAAAATAAACAGCCAAATCTAATCAAGGTTCTTCAAATGGAAAATTCACACACTCTACTAGCTCAGTGTTGAAGAATCTGCAGGAGACCTGGGTGGAGGAAAAGGCTACCCACTCCAGTCTTCTTGCCTGAAGAATCTCATGGACAGAAGAGCCTGGTGAGCTGCAGACCATGGGGTTGCCAAGGGTGGGACACAACTCAGCATACATGCATGGCGACTGCAGACATCTACTCTTAACTGCCCGGCTACGGACAGGCAGAGTCTGTTCAAACACCTTGGAGTGCGTGAGGAGCAGGGAGGCGTGGTACTCACGTTCTGGAACTGCCTGAAAGGCACAAACTGGACAATATCCCTGACGGCTACTTCGCCGGAAGGGGAGCGGAGGCTTCCGCCGTCACCATCTAGGAACTCCATGGCGCCGAAGTCCGCGCCTCCAACGCCGACAATGATGATGGACATAGGCAGCTTGGCAGCATTAACAATCGCCTGTCTGGTCTCATCGAGGTCTGTGATCACGCCATCAGTAATGATCAAGAGCACAAAATATTGCTGCCAAAGAAAGACAATGATGTCCGCTGAGCGAGCTGAGCTTCCCAAGAATAAAAGCAACGGTTAATGACATCTCCCGCCTGATGAGTCATTTCGTCGCTCATTTTCCTTGTCAGTCTCTACCCAGGATACCATCTATATGAAATTTTCCAAGATTCTCTGATGACAAGGAAATTAACTGATATGAAAACTGTAGGTTAATTAAAAGTGCAACAGACCACAGAAGAAGGTTGGCAAAAATACACAGAAGCAAGATGAAACTTTCAGTTAGCACAGAAACATTTTGATTGAACTGGAGGATTGGGTATGTCAAAGTACCTGTCAAGGGAGCAACTGGCAACAACTACATTCTTAAAAGATCAAATATGGAAGTAGAATTGTTTATCAAGCTAAAATATGCTTTTGAATAAATGGATATGGTTCAGGGAGGGGCAGAAGGGAATCTTTCTCTCAATCCTGCCATCTCTGCTAAATCATTTTAGAGAGTGATACAATGGGACATAAAGTTGTGACTCCATCTTTTGGGTCATTTACATCTGGAATGGAAAGAAGAATTATAATAGAATCTATCATGTGCTGGGTGTTTACGGTTTATCTCCTCACACTTCTTTCAATAACTGTATGAGGCAGTTATCCCTGACTTATTTCTGAAGATACTGAAGCTGAATGAGGTTCGTTCTCCAGGGTCGAACAGGCATTTTGCAACAGCAACCGAAGTGGTAAGTCTCCTCAAGCCTTAACTTGCTAAATCTACTCAAAAATATTTTTTTTTTCCAGAACCTACCCAGGAAAATTATTTCAAAAGATAGAGAAGAAACTCATTAGGTATAAAGGTTGTTTTGCTGTTCTCTTGTTTTTAACGATCACCGATTTAACAGATGTTACTCCCAAACCAAGGAGGACACATCATTGCTTCATGCCCTGCGTTTGCATCTTGACAGACCAAATAAACAGGAAAATGGCACTGGGACCAACTACCAGCCTACGTTCTCCCTGCCCCCTGGCAACAGGGCACTCACAGAAGCTGTCTGTTGCTGTGCGGCTGCAGCAGCAAACCTGGCCACGTGATTTATGATTGGAGAAAAATTAGTCGGTCCATAGAGTTTTATCTGAGGAAGGCAGGCCCGATATGCCTCTATAATGCCTTGGACTCCTAGATTAAAAAAAAAAAAGCAGGATTAAAAATTCTCAAGCACAATTTAATTGTCTACTATTCACCATAGTGGCTAGTTTAATTTATATACTAACATACAGTGCTTTAAAGAGTCAAAAGTTCCATATTTAGGAGTTCTCTAAGGTATATATTACAAAACTCCATAGCGATGCTTCATCACACACACACACAAAACCTATAAACTTTACTCTCCCCGAGTAGAAGGCATTTGCTTTCACCTCAGCCAAATTATTCATTAGTCTTCAGTAGGGTTGTTATACTGTTTAATTTTGATATGTTTTGAGAATGAGACTCTGACGGAAAAAGAACCATGCAAAAGATGCTGCAACATACAACTGATGACAGGGTAAGAAAAAGTAACTGATAAAAATGGAAAACCTTTGCATATATGACCAGAGGGTCTACAAAAATGTCAGACAGCTATAAACTTAATGTCAATTCTAGCCAAGGGTTTATTGGATAACTTACAGATTAAGCGTGGTATAGTGGACTGCACTAATTGCAAGTATTCACTTCCAGGTTGTTTATCACATTTTGCTGCAGAAACACTCAAGCATGTGTTTGTGGGCTGCGGCTCAGGCCTTCAGGGTAGCTTCGCTCAGTGCAAGTGATCGGACACGACAGCCAAGTCTAAGCAGATGTTTCAAGAATTTTTACTGCCCTTTTTTGCCAGCTCTCTTGCTTTTCCCCCCTGCTATGGGAACAGCGTATTCCAGACTGCCTGAGGCCCAGAATGAGAAGGAACAGGGGGTGCAGCGGTCTAGCCAAGAGTCGAGTGATTTGTCAGGTGAGCGAGACATAAATCATTGTCATTACAAATTACTGAGACTTGGAGACTGTTGATTACCGCAGCACAGCCTATCAAGAGCTGAGGAGCATTCCTGATTAAGGCACTGCTGATGAATCTGCCCTTAATACACAACAGTGTCCGGGATGTAGGTAAGAGACTAGAAAGCCTATAGAAATTCCCCCACAGTACTTTGCTGAGAGTATCAAGAAAATCTGAAAAGACTTTTTAATGTCAACCAAAATGGGTGTCCTGCTTTTAAAATTTCCCATAGAACATAGATTAATAAGGAGGAACAGCATATATTTGGTTTAAAAGCTTAACAAGATCAAGTCTCTCCACTTAGAATATGAGTGCCAATAAACTCCTTAGGCACTTTGAATTTAAGAATAAGTGGTCTTATGAACCACCTTTGAGAATGTAACTAATTCATACACAGAGATGATTTTACAGGCATAAGGTGAGGCTGTAACTAGTGGTTAGTCAATCCAGTAGTAACAAAAATAGTATTAACATAAGCCAGCAGCAGGATCTTTCTGTAATGATATATGCTATAGGAAAATTGAACCCATAACCAAAGCAACAGTAATATTTTCTTCCATTTCTATCATCTAGCTTGCTTTCAATAAGGTATACAAAGCTATTAAATGTGTTCATAAATATCAACAGCCTTCAATTCCTCAACTAAAACTGAATTATGCTAGTATCTTTCCATTGCATTAAAAGAAGAACTGAGACATGTTTTTTTATGGGCAACTAAATTCAATGACTAATTAAGAGAAGAGGATTAAACTTCCTTGTCTTAAAATAAAGTTGTATTGTTTTCTGTGTGACATTTCCTTTGTCTGAAACCAAAACGATCCTTTCTTTTGTCCAGACTAAACCGAAAGCAGAAAAGCTGCACTTCGTGAGAGCCCACAGATGGGCTCTCATTACTCAGAGTGGATGAACTTCTAAAATGAATCATCCCATGATCTGTCATCCATATTTACTTGCAAAACATAAAATCTAATTACAACAAATTCTAAAAACTGTTCCAATTTCATCATAAGCATGAAGCACATTTTTTAAAAAGAAAAAATTACTGAAAAAAAAAAAAGAAATAATGGCTATTTATTGTGGGTATGAAGTGCCCATACCCATTCTATGGGCTGACTTTTCACTCTTTTGACAGTGTCCTTTGATTTACAGAAGTTTTAAATTTTAATTAGTCTAATGTATCTATTTTTTCTTTTGTTGCCTGTGCTTTTGGTATCATATCCAATTAACCATTGCCAAATACAAAAAAAAAAAAGAAAAATATTCCCAGTTTCATATGGCCAGGGATATAAAAGGCCACCAACCACAGCCGCTGAACGTGCATAAAGGATGAGAAAAGAGTTTTGCAAAAACAGGAGAAAATCCTAATACAAACTACTCCCAACAAAATATTCATGCTCTTCTACTTTATGAATATCTTAAGAGGAGATGGGAAGGACATCGTCTTCTATTAGAAATCTATATATTTTGCAACTGTTAAAAGGACCCTTTGCAGAAAATTAGCTTAGGGTCTACACTTTTATGCCTCTGCCCCCACCTCTTTCCCTCCTCCAAACTGTTCAGTTTTATATTAATTTTGTGGGAGATTTGGCATTGCTCAATATGGTAAAATGGAGAAAGAAGTGACAATCCACTCCAGTATTCTTGCCTGGAGAATCCCAGGGACGGAGGAGCCTGGTTGGCTGCCATCTATGGGGTCGCACAGAGTCAGACACAACTGAAGCGACTTAGCAGCAGCAGCAGCAATATGGTAAAAAGGAAGAGGCACTGGGATATTTGAGGGATAAACAGAAAAGTGGAATGACGGCAATATTTGTGCCTGTTTTCCACACAAAGAAAAGCTACTCCCAGAGCTTAATTCTGTGTTTCTTTAGCCTACGTCCACCTCCTTACAGAACCTGTGTAACAAGTAATTAGCTGCTGGACACTTTTTTCATAGAAAGTTAACTGTTAATCTGAGAAAAACACCTGCATATTAAATGATTCATTTTATTGAAGGTTTATTTTTAAATCAACTTATATGTGAATATAAAATGATTACTCTTACTGATCTACCATCAAGACTGAGAAATCTTTTATTCTATTAGACCTCTTAAGGTAGAAGAATTTAGCCAGCAGTCTTCATCATTATCATAGTGATTTGCCTTCTTACCACACTAACCACCAACTTGGTATAAAATTCTACTTTATGTGATAGGAAATTCAATATATCACAAAGTGAAACCTAGAAAGGAAATCTGAGTAGCTTTCAATCATAGAGAAAAAACAACTGACAAAGACTTAGTAAAGCCTTTCAGTTTAAAAATTCATGTTGATTTTTAACTTACCATTACAGTAGGGATTGGATGGATTAAAGTTTATTGGAAATTCATGAGAAACCTGTCAAAAGATGAAAGAAGGACTGATGAGGCTTGTTTTGCTTTGCTAGGAGGCAAACCTTCACAATGAGTTCTTCCTACCTGCCACTGCGGTGGGACCTGCGCTCCAAAGCCAAAAGCTGGAAACATCTTATCACTAAAATGAAAATTTGAAAAAAGCAAAAGGTCATTTGTATCTTTACTCATAATAAGACAATATGAGCTTACTTTTAAAACATTCAAAATCTTAGAAAAATATAAAAATAAAACAAAGACTAGAACTAATGTTAATATTTGGAAACGCTCATCCTGGAGAAGGAAATGGCAACCCACTCCAGTACTCTTGCCTAGAAAATCCCATGGACGGAGGAGCCTGGTGCAGACTACTGCCCATGGGGTCGCAAAGAGTCAGACACGACTGAGCAACTTCACTTTATACATATTTATTAATATGGACTTTATGACTCAGACAGTAAAGAATCTGCCTGCAATGCAGGAGACCTGGGTTCCATCACTGGGTCAGGAAGATCCTCTAGAGGAGAAAATGGCAATCCACTCCAGTACTCTTGCCTGGAAAATTCCATGGACAGAGGAGCCTGGCGGGCTACCGTCCATGGGGTGGCAAAGAGTCGGACACAACTGAGCAACTAACACTTAACACACCTCTACTTATGTATCGTTTATCATTTCACTAAATAAATATGTAAATAAATTAATAAAGCTTTAAAAAGCACAAGTTTTTCATTTGTCTACAAAAAATATTCATTTGGCAGCAAAACGTGACCTCAACTGACAAGAGGTTATTTATAGCCTGTGTTTATTTATATCACTTAATATGAATAAGATATCGTACGTTTGGCCACAGAAATATGGTACAAATGCTACATATCATAAAACTCTCCATTTCTGCAGCAAAATATATGAATATTTGACCCAAGGGCTTAGAGATAATTTGGACAGAATATTTGACCCAAGGGCTTAGAGATAATTTGGACAGAATATACAATATCATGAGAGTGGCTGCCAAGTGTTCCACTGTACGGAGATTCTCCCCCAACGGACAGACACCAGCGGCTGGCCATAGCAGAACCCTGTGACGATGATGCTAACATTTCTACTAGCGGGACTGTTTTTATATTAATTCTCAATGGTTCTTTTTGCACCGAGGCTAGAACCTGTGTCACAGATGTTACAATATGTTTCCCAGTTGACAGTCTGCCTTTGACTTTAAAAGAGCTTCCCTTTTCTAGTTATTAACGTTAATGACTGTGAACACCCAAAACTTCTTTCATGATTGTTGCCTTCTCTGTCTTGCTTAAAGGCTGTCCTCACTGCAGTATTATAGACAATTCACATATATGTTCTCTTAGGACTTCCAAGCCTTGATCTTGATATTAAACATGTAATTCATCGGGAGTGGCATGTCAAGCAGAAACTGCTCATGTGGATCCACCAGCATCCATCTCTCCCCCTTTAACCATGGATCCCGTGGGCCCCTAGTGACCACATTCTCCCAGCCCCAGCCTCTCCGGGCTGGCAGTGGTCGGGGACGAGGTTCTGGCCGGATGTGTGAGTGGAGGGGTTTGCAGCCACTTCTGAATCGCACCCTTGGGGAAAGCACATGCATCCTCAGTCCCTTTGTCTTCCTCCCACTGGCTGGAGAGGACGAGAACTCGGACCCAGGGTGGATACTCTGAGCGGCAGCACGGCCCTGTCGGCCCTGAACTGCTTATCTCTAGACGTGCAACAGGAACGAGACACAAATCTCTATTTTGTCAAAATCACGGTGTGCTGGGGTATCTATTTCTGCAGTTCTGTCCATAGTCTGTACAGAAGTATCCTAACATATACAAGCACAAGTCAGGGATTCAAATCCAGTTTGTGAGCAGTTTGACAGTTGTTACAACCCCTTTCCCTCAAAATGCCATCTCTATCATATACTTAAATTGACAGACATTCTTGGGTCTATTTCAAGATTGCGTGTTTCTACTGGTCATGTAGTAGTTCCATGCTGTTAATATATACTTAATATTGTACACATGAAACATATATAATGTTGCTGTGCTGTGCTTAGTCACTCAGTCGTATCCGACTCTTTGCAACCCCATGGACTGTAGCCCGCCAGGCTCCTCTGTCCACGGGATTCTCCAGGCCAGAATACTGGAGTGGGTTGCGGTGCCCTCCTCCAGGGGATCTCCTCAACCCAGGGATGGAACCCAGGTCTCCCACACTGCAGGCAGATTCTTTACCAACTGAGCCACCAGGGAAGCCCAAAGTGAAAGCGTTAGTCACTCAGTCGTGTCTGACTCTGTGACTCCATGGGCTGTAGCTGCCAGGTTCCTCTGTCCATGGAATTCTCCAGACAAGAATACCACAGAGAATAGCCATGTGGTGGGTAGCCGTTCCCTTCTCCAGGGGATCTTCCTGATTCAGGGATCAAACCTGGGTATCCCACATTGTGGGCAGATTCTTTACTGTTTGAACCACTAGGGAAATAAATCATATATGTATACATATCAAGTTCTAATATCTACAAGCACAAATTTCCTTTTTTTTTTTCCTGAAAAACTTGGCTATTCTTATTCATTTTGCCCTCTAGAAAATTATAAGAATCATTTTGTTAAGGTTCCATTGGAATTCTGATTAAAACTGAATAATCCAGAGAGAAACGTTCTATTTTCATCACTGTGACATCTGCCTATCTAGAATCATGGCGTATCTTTCCTTCTTTGTCCATGGGTATAATTCTGTAGTTTTCTCTCACTAAATATCCTAGACCTTTGACTAAATTTATTCTCATTTTTTATTGCATTATGAACTGTGATCTTTTATTCACTCCAGTTTCTTCAACTGGTTTTTGCTGGTTCATGAAAAATTGCTGATTTTTTATTTTATGTTGTTTGTAACCACCTTTTGAACTTTCACTACTTTCTAACATTTTTACTTGATTCTCTCAGGATTGAATTCATTCCTTATTTATGTATGAAGCTGTCTTGGCTGGTGCCTTTGTGAGAAGAGCTCTTTGACCAGTTCCTGGTCTGAGTAGGTTCTCTGCCTCTTTGAGCCAAGTTTGGTAATTTGTAGCTTTCTAAAAGAATCATCCTTCAACCTAGATTTTTTCACTGAAATAGTATAACATGTTACCAAACATTAACATACAAATGTTTAATGATTTTTTTTTCTGAATTTATGCTTATGATCTCTGTCTTATTACTAATATTCTACGTGTTTTCTCTTTTCCTTGGGGATCAGTGTCAACAAAGGTTTTCCTAAATTTTGTTGAACTTGCAAAGAACCATCTCTTCATTTAATTTATTAACTTGGTGTGTTTAAGTCATCACTTTGTGTGTTTAGAGGAAGCAGAGCACAGCAGAGTGGTGAGGACAAGTTTCCAGAGCCAGACAGCCCAGGTGCGGTTCTGTGTCTGCCGTTACCCGCTGAGGGACCCTGGACACGTGACTTTACCCTTCCTGCCTCAGGCTTCTCATCCGTAAAATGAAGATGATGATACCACCTATCTCACAACCAAGCATGAGGACTAGATGAATATCATGTAGAAAGTATTTAAAAATTTCCCTGACATATAACAGCTAACACGTGTATGGAATCTCCTACTATTATTGTATGTATATTTTTCTTTCTATCCTTGAATTTTACTTTGTTGAAAAGCTAGTTCATTTATATTCAATTCTTTTTTAAAAAATAAAAGTGTCAGAAATCTTCCTTTATAAAGATGCCTGAGTACTGCCTGGGTACCTCAGTTGGTAGAGTAATCAGACTTTTAATCGGAGGGCATAGGTTCAAGTCCCTGGAGATGCTTTAAAAAAAAAAAAAGAAAAAAATGAAATAAGAGGAGTTCCCTGGTGGTCCAGCATTTAGGACTTGATGCTTTCACTGCCGTGGGCTGGGGAACTAAGTTGCTGGAGACCATGCATAGTCTTCTCATTACCCTTTATTTCTAGACAGTCTGTTATTACACTTTGATTTCCTCTTTGATCTAAGAACTACTTAAGAGTTTTTTTAATTTTCACGTGGTAAGTTTTTTTTAGTTAACTTTTTGTTTTAACTTCCAAGAAGCAGTCTGAAAAAGTTAACCCTGTAAATTTACTACGTTTTTTATCTAAGTCCCATTACAACTGTGTTTCTTTGAAATTTTTATCATATTTCTAGCTATTTTCAATTGAAATACATTGATATTCTATTACTAACCATATCCATGCTTATATTTTCATTTTGGATTATATAACAAAGTGTCTATAAAGTAATTTTTAAATTGCATTTAATGAGTTTTGTCTTAAATTCTATTAGGCTGGTATTGGAACTGCTACCCTTGCCTTAAATTGGTTTGTCTAAGAATTTCATCTAAATGGCAAAACAGATTAATGAAAAACTCTATCAATATGTATGGACTTTTATCATAAAATGATAGACAAAAACAAGTGAAAATGTATACTGTACCCTAACAGATACAGAACAAAAAATTAATAATGTGGATTTTTTTCTATTGTTTAGTACACCTTCAGAAGGACCTATTTTAATCTATTCAAAATCTATCCATTGAGAATCGATTCAAAATATTTTATAACAATTATATCAAGGTATCCTACAGCACTTATTGAAAATCACCATTAAGAAACTAATTTGACAACAACCGCCTAGAAAATAGACATTAAAAATTAGTGTCTATGAGTGTTTACAAAATGTGTCTTCTGGACTTCAACCACAGAAATAACTTATCCCTAATGAGTAAGCCCCAAGAAAACCGGATCAAAGAAACAAAAGCCTTGCCAACAGTCAGCTGTTAGAGAAGGACGCTACGTATAATACATTATAACTAATCACAGCCAGAGATTAGAGGCCAAAGGTAAACACTGACTGTTCACAAAGGGAAAAATAGAAAAGATAAGAGAAATCTTAAGGAGAAAGTTACTTCTCCCCAGCACGGTTATCCCATCAACTACATCAGAGAACCAGCAGAAGATCCAGACACTGCCGTTTCTGGGGAGTCATGCACTGGAGTCATACTCACGCATCGTAGTCCTGAATGACCAGTCCCACAGACCAGATTGCAGTCAAATACTCATTCACACCATTGGGGCTGATGTAGTGAAGGGAGTTGGGAGAACGCGGATCACCATTGGAGCCAGTGAAGTCCACTCCCACCTGCCAAATAACAATTGCGGTCCTTACTCAAGGGAAGGCAGGGACAGCCTTGCTTGATGTCCAGGAAAACGCACACACTGAATGCTGACACAGAAACACTCACCCCTGAGCCTGCTCGGATTTGCTAACAAGTCCCTGAGCCGACAGGTATTTTCACGACAATTAAACAGTTACAGCCTCAGCCTGAAGCAACCTGCTATTCCTAATTTTCTAGACGTCTTAAATCATAGATTATTATATCTATGACTTTAGACATAGAGGACTTTTTGGTACATTTGATTAATGTTTTTTATTAATTAAATTACTGCAGGATAATCACTGATTTATACACACATGCTTTTTTTCAGGTGGAAAAAGTTTTATCGACAAGGCCAAAAGCTTCTGGATCAACCTAGACAAACTCTCTGCAGAGACCATATTCAACAGATTGTGTACATTTCATCACAAAGTCAGTTTGGCAGTAAAAGAAAAAGCACTGTAAAATAGAGGGAAAAAGCCACATGTTACAGTCTACTGTGAAAAATCCAGTGTGTTACTCACAGTAAAATTCAGCTGGCAGCCTCCCATGATATAGTCAAGGAATGTACATTCCACTGTAATCTAAAAATAAATAGTAAACAAAATTAAAACTTACCTACTTTTTTAAGAGAAGCAAAGAGCTCCCTGGTATACATTTTTAATCATCTATAAACTGAACAGCACAAGATACAAACACATAGAACCCACCCCTACATTTGAATTTAAAGCAACCTACCCCTACATGTCATGAATCTGTAAGATTCAAGATAATTATAGCATGTTATGGGAAACAGATGGGGAAACAGTGTCAGACTTTATTTTTTTAGGCTCCAAAAATCACTGCAGATGGTGACTGCAGCCATGAAATTAAAAGACGCTTACTCCTTGGAAGGAAAATTATGACCAACCTAGATAGCATATTCAAAAGCAGAGACACTACTTTGCCAACAAAGGTTCATCTAGTCAAGGCTATGGTTTTTCCTGTGGTCATGTATGGATGTGAGAGTTGGACTGTGAAGAAGTGTGAGTACTGAAGAATTGATGCTTTTGAACTGTGGTGCTGGAGAAGACGCTTGAGAGTCCCTTGGACTGCAAGGAGATCCAACCAGTCCATTCTGAAGATCAGCCCTGGGATTTCTTTGGAAGGAATGATGCTGAAGCTGAAACTCCAGTACTTTGGCCACCTCATGCGAAGAGTTGACTCATTGGAAAAGACTCTGATGCTGGGAGGGATTGGAGGTAGGAGGAGAAGGGGACGCCAGAGGATGAGATGGCTGGATGGCATCACTGACTTGATGGACGTGAGTTTGAGTGAACTCTGGGAGTTGGTGATGGACAGGGAGGCCTGGCGTGCTGCGATTCATGGGGTCGCAAAGAGTCGGACAAGACTGAGCGACTGAACTGAACTGAAGATTAGAATATCAATAGCCAAAGATGAAATGCACTGGTTTTAAGAAACTAGTAATGAGTTTAATATGTTGAGACTTTAATAAGTTTAAAAACAAAAGCAAAAACTCCCACTCATTTAAGAAACTCTTGGATTTTTCCCCTTCACTTATAACATCTCATCTTGAAATTATAACCAGGACTGATGCCCTGAGTTAAGTCATTTCCACTGATGCACCAGAAAAACACCAATGGTGCCCGGTATTTCCTAAGATAAGGAAAAACTTTAATTTTTCCTTTGTTAGAGAGCTGTCAAATCTTGGAAGCAAAGTTACTTGAAAGAATTCTCTACTATTTCCTATTTTCTTCTCTAAAGGGGCCCAGATGCTCATGTAATTTTCAACTGTTCAAAGTGTTTGTGTGATATACACCATATTGATGGAAGAACTTAAAATGTGATCTCATTACACTATAAGCTGTCAAGAGCAACCGACCTCACACTGTTTCACACTGATCACCCCTGAATTCTTGTAGCTTTTCTTCTTTTGCCTCTTTTTTTCATTTATGCATTCAAATTCAACCTGTAGGAAGAAAAGACAAAATGTTCAATATTATTAGTGATATTAGAAAATGCCAATGTAAATTTAAGTGAATGACTTTTTTCTCTTAGAAACAAACCATCTACTGATATAGGTCTGTTACAAAATACAACTGTGAAACAATTGCATGCTATATTATATATATGAAATATTTATCAGTCCCATTTCCTAAAAGCACTTCTAAAACTTTGTACCTTTTAAAATAGTTTCTAAGTATAAATGTTTCCTTTGTAGATCATTTCCTTATAAACGCTCCAAGTAATCATCTTTTTTCTTTATAACAAAAGAAATAAAATATTATTTTTAGCTGTCACCCACACAAAGTACAAAAACATACTGCTTAAAAAAGAAAAAAAACAACCATCAGAAAACAGAAATATATGAAGCCCAACTCTATGGTAAAATACGCAGCAAAGATCATCCCTTTCCACTGGGAATATGCATAGAAACAGATCTAATGTCTTCTTCCCACAAACAGACCATCTTCCCTTCCAACTCCTACTCACTATGCCTCTGGAAGGCTTGGCTCAAGTCATCCTTCTCCATAGCATCAACTCCTGTTCTGGTCTTCTCTGATCGCCATCTCTCTCATTAAGCTTCCACAACTACATAAAACTTACATACTTGGCGTTAATCTCAACTGTTTCATTTCATTAATTTTTTTCATAGCTGGGGTACAGTCACTTCCAAGTTATACCCTGAAATTCTCACTGTCTTGCCAAATATTAAGAGACACTCAGTGAATACTGGATAAGTCACCTCTTCTGGTCAATAGAAAGCAACTTACATACTTTAGCCAGAGGCATTACTAATTTTCTAAGAATCAAACATTTAAAAATACCTTTGAAACAATGATACCAAACAAAATGATGTTTAAAAAAAAATCTCTTGATGGTTTAGGATCCTGCCAGAGTTTCAGTCATTATCATACACACTGTTGCTGCTGCTGCTGCTGCTAAGTCGCTTCAGTTGTGTCCGACTCTGTGCGACCCCATAGATGGCAGCCCACCAGGCTCCCCCGTCCCTGGGATTCTCCAGGCAAAAACACTGGAGTGGGTTGCCATTGCCTTCTCCAACGCATGAAAGTGAAAAGTCAAGGTGAAGTCGCTCAGTCGTATCTGACTCTTCGCGACCCCATGGACTGCAGCCCACCAGGCTCCTCCGTCCATGGGATTTTCTAGGCAAGAGTACTGGAGTGGGTTGCCATTGCCTTCTCCATCATACACACTAATTATTGAATATTAGAGATGCAGAAATGCCCTAAACAGAACTCTCATTGGTAAAAGGCTACATTACTTCACTTCATTTATCCACATTTTTACAGTATCCACCCAAGCAACAAGCACTGTTCTAGGTCCTGAACACAGAGTTGATAAGCTAGAGTCCTGCCTTTGAAGATCGAGTGGGTGAACCTTGTCACTGCAACAGTATTAAAAGCCTCATTCTATCATGGGGGAGGGAAGGACCAAGTTAGCTCGATTTAGGAGAGTTCCACATGCTAAGACGGCATCCTCTCCTCAACTGCACCAAAGGAGTGAGCTCCTAGACCCCGAACGCTTTATTTTTCCATCAATTATCTCATGTAATTCTGCCAACAACCTTGTAATGTAGGATTAATGTCCCCTTTTAGGAACTGAAGGGGCTTCCCACATAGCTCGGTTGGTAAATCAGCTGCCTGCAGTGCAGGAGACCCGGGTTCGATTCCTGAGTCAGGAAGATACCCTGGAGAAGGGAATGGCAACTTGCTCCAGTATTCTTGCCTGGAACATCCCCTGGACAGAGGAGCCTGGCGAGTTATGGTTCATGGGGTCGCAAGAGTCAGCCACAACTTAGCGACTAAACCACCATCACCTACATGCTCTGTAAAGTATTACACAGTTAGTTTCTGATTCATTCTCTTCTAAAAACAGGTCATTTACTGGTTCTGCAACATAACAACAAACTGAAACCAGCGAAACAAAGATACACATCACTCCTCATGTTTAGTTCTTTTAGGAAACTTGCTTTATAGAAATGTTCAGATTGTCACAATTTTCCATTATTTCTGCCCTTAAAAATAAACATATATATCTTTCAGCAGAATATTTACAGCTGAATTTTACTGTTGTTTTTATTTAAACTGTTAATTCAACCTTTGCATTTAAACCATTAGGCGTGGTTGGAAAAGCCCTTCTTACTTCACACGAGTACTTCTGCTACACAAGTACCTGGGCTTTGTGACCACAGGGTAAGGACAGAACTGTGAGCTCAGTCACTCAGTCATGTCGGACTCGTTGTGACCCCATGGACTATAGCCCACCAGGCTCCTCTGTCCATGGAATTCTCCAGACAAGAATACTGGAGTGGGTTGCCATTTCTTACTCCAGGGGATCTTCCTGACCCAGGGATCAAATCCACATCTTCTGCATTGGCAGGCGGATTCTTTACCCCTGAGCCACATGGCAAGCCCATAGAGATAGGACTAGAGATCTCTGTATGACCTACTGAGAATTCTAGTCCCACTATGTTAGCTCAAAACTCATTTCTCCCAATTATGTAAATCAAAAAGCTATTAAGTTTTATTTATTCATTTAGTATTTAAGTTTTGATCTAAAACTATCAGTATCTTCTTTTGGGTCACTTCACTCACATAACTTGGTAAAAAAGACCTTTCCATCTGACCATAATCTCTTACCTTTTAAACTTCATGTTTGGATTTTCAAAAGCAAATGCTATATACAAGAGCATTATTCAGGTCACTAAGCAGGTAAAAACATTTCAGATTATTCTAGGTAAGCTAAAAAGAGAATTAACTTATTTCATTCAAACTAGAAAGTTAAGTAAGAGGGAAGCAGTTTATAAGTTTTATTTATAAAAAACACTCTGGAATAGTTTTTAGGCACTTTGCCATAGAGACAGGAAAGTTTCAGAAGCAATCGTAGAAATATGTGGGGATGCTAACTAACAAACTGAATGCAATTAAGGCAAACAAATGATCCTAACAAAATCAGTCCATTAGATGGCAGCTTAATACTACATAATTTGAAGTAGTATAACTATGCTTTTATCCTTCCTTTGGGCAAGGACATGTCAGAGAGGGAGAGAAGGTAAAAGCCAATTTCTAAAGTATCCAAAAGGAGAATAAATGTCCACAATTTAAGCCTTGGTATTTGTCTCATGTAGATATTAATTATTGTGGCCAATGAAATGCCAAGATCTTTAAAACGAAGGCTTTTCAAACAAACCACATAATCTGTCCATAGCAAAAGGAAACCAAACCTCCAAATACAAATGTAAACTCACCCCAAGCAAGAATTTTGAATCATCTGACTACTTAAACAAAATCCACAGATTTCAGAATATTACATATTATAGAGTAAAAGCAAGGAAAGCTATTTGCTATTTCAAGAGAAAAAAATGAAGTAATAAATACAGGGCCAAGTATAAGGTATACTCAAATAACAAAGGCACGACTCACAGGTGAGCTTCTGGAGGCTTCTTTCAGTTTTGTCATTGTGGTTTGAAAGGTTCCAATGAGATCATGCGACCCATCGTTATCATAATCATAACACTCTACCTATAAGGAAGCATAATATAAATATATAAAAATATATACAATCTTGTTTAAAAGAACCGGTTGCAATAAATGGGACTTACCAAGAAGTGCACTTTTAATTCAAATAAGTGAAAATGTTTAATACACAGTCCTACTTGGAGAAGCAGGAACTAAGTTCCTAGAGGAATAATACTGAAACCCTTTCAAGCCCTGGCTATTCTTGGGATGGGATTCTAAGACAGATTGCAGGCACATGAAAAACACAAATACTGTTGAAATTCCATGTTGACCAGTTTCCAGTTCTTGCATATGCCCTTTACAAGTTCTAATAAAACTGAAATGCAATTAGACCTTCTCTCTTGCCCACTTTTCACCTTGCTATTTTACAGTGGCTAAAAGCCATTATCTATCTGAAGGAAGAAAGGAAGTCAGTATCCTAGGCAGCTAAAAATCATATAATTAAATTCTAGATGGTTTATAACTATGGAAAATGTATTTCATTAGCTGCAATCTGGTGAGGCTTGGCTTCTTTTAGGAGTTCGATTCAATGAAGTTGGATTTGCATCATTCTGAGGATCACAACTCCCACAATGAAAAGGAAAATTCCAGGAAAACAGTATTTAACCCACTGAGGAAGTGTCTACACTGGGCCATCACAACGCTGTTTCCATATAAGACAAGGCCAAGTCCAGTCTGAGCTATGGCTTCCATTAAATGCTCACTGTTTCTGAAAACACATGGAAGAGATCTGACAGTATCTGATTTCCATGTTGGCAGATGCTGTCAAAGAGTAAATATTCACAAGAATATCTGAATATTCATTGCAGTGAGAAAATTAACACGGTGTGAACTCTTAGCAAGCAGAAGTGCTCACTGTGATCATAAATAACTTAAGTTTTTATACTGCTTTATAATTACAAACATTTCTTCCTGCAAACATTCATTACGTGTACCGCACACAGCATCTGCTGAGGATGTCAGGTAGACAGAAGAATTTAATAGTCTTGGAAGATGACCTATCTTGTGTGGTAACCGACAAAGCAAATCTGTGCCAAGGAAACTTTTGAATACTTCTAGAGCCTGTGATTTAAGATAAAAGTCTATAATTGAAAAGCAATTTGCATTTACCCTATGCTATAATCCTTTACAAAGTTATATTAATCATCAAGCTAAAACACTCAAGATTTATATATAGGCACCAAGCAAGGTGATTTTTCTTCCTCAGTTCTATGAAAAGTGAATTGAGTGCTTATCAAAACAGGAAGTCTTTCATTCCATATATTTTCATTATTTTTCAAGACTAAAAATCAAATGATCAATAAATGAATACAAACTAGGTCTAGAATTGCAATTCTGAGTAACAGTAAATGCTTTTATTTGTTTCCAGTACTTCAGTCACTAACTCTTGATCTATACATCTGATACTCATTTTTATTTTTTTTCATACTCAATTTTTAAACCAAAAGCCCTTTATCTGACAGAAAATTAATGATATCAATAATTTTTCTAGAGGAATTAAAATTAAAGTTAAAATAATATTTTAATAATTTCATTTTTAAGAGGTTTTTTTTTTTTTTAATACAGAAAACAGAACATTGGATTTTAGATTTGCATTCAGGAAACTCCAATTTATACCTAAGACAAGAAGATCAGGCTTTGATAAGACCAAGATTTTATTTAAACAAAACTTATGGAAGAGCTAAAACAGTTCATGTTTAGACTGTCCAAAACTTCTGGGAATGCAAAAACATTTTTAAAATGTAATTCCTGATAACTCACTATAATAAACACGTAAGAAAAGTTCACTGTTGCCCCATCAAAGACAAATGTTAGATGTTAAAGGAAAATGTGACATTTATTATGCTGACATGTGTTCAGGTACAGTTTGAGGCAAAGGGTGTAACGATTTATGTCATTTAATTTCTCTTCTCAAGAATTCAAAAACCAGTACTATTAGCTGTTTTCAACAACAGCTTCAGTAGTCTGTGAACCTGAAATGTACACATATATACATATGTGCATATGTATATATGCAAAAGAATGCACACATCACACAATACTACATTCACTAATGCATTCTCAGTTTAAACATGCATGGTTATTCTTCATTCACACACTCTTATGAAAATAATAACCCATGCTAGAATGGTAACACTGGGACGTTCACACTGCAACAAAGAAATTACCAATGATTCCGACTCTATTCTCTGTTCTATAACTCTTTACTACACCTCTAAGCAATTTCCAAACACCAAGAGAATCAGTGATAGATGACTTTCTGATGACTGCAAAGAAATACAGAACTAAAGAAAGACAGAGATGGGGTGGCAAACCAACTGGCGTATAGTGAAAACAAGTGGAGAATCTTTTTAAGAATGAAGACGTTCATCAGAGAAAGCTCAAAAAATCAGTTTACTTACTATAATAAAATAGCCCTGTGAGCATGAGGCTGTGCACAAAAAAAAGAAGTTTAAGAAATATTGTTTTGTTGTTAACATGTTATTACAATCAGAGTTTAGGCATTTTTTCCCTAGCCTTTCTTACTTCTTAGATCTAATGAAGCCTTAACTTATTACTTTTAATGTGAAAAGCAAAAGGTCTAGATTTAATATAACAGTAAAGAGTGTCAACCACAGATTGGTCCTCTCCGTGAGGGCTTGCCATCACCTCTACAGGGATTAAATCAAGTGACGCAGCAGCTGCAGACCTTTAATGGCCCCTGGAGGAGTTTAGGGTGGAGAGCAGAAGGGAGGCACTCTGTGCTCAGGAAAAACTGGCAGGACAGGTCTTCAGACAGTTAAATACTCGCAGGAGCTGATTTTATGAAGCCAATTCTTGCATCTCCGCATATCTAGAAAAGCACTAAAATCCTTCACGGTCACGACGGTTTCTCATGACTAGCAGAAGCTTCACAAGACTCGTAGAAACCTTTAGGGAAAACCTGTGCTTGATTGCATGTATTCCCCCCTTTACCAAAATCACATAAACACTGACTTTTCCCCTGCCTCTCTGGAACAGTTTCTCAGAGCTCTCCGAGGTGCTGTCTCTGCAGCCCTCAGATTGTCCCAAATAAAACTTAACTCAAAACTCTCAGGCTGTGCATTTTTTATAGTTGACCAAAGTAATGTACAAAGCTACTTTTCTATTTATTTTGTACCAAAATTTTCAATGCTGTTTGAAATATCACACAAATCATATTGATCTTTCAAGTTCTCTGAAAAATGAGGAAAAAATTTATGGATCTAAGAAATGAAATGGTTTTCAATAATAATAGCATCTCTACTGTGTTTAACAGTTTATGAAACTTTTCACGTACATTAATTTAATCCTGATTTTATTTTGCCATGTAGACATTATGTTCTCCATTATATAAGTAAGGAAGTTAAGTAAGGAAGTTAGATAACCTGCTCAAGATCCCTTAGCTGGTTAAAGGTCTAAGTCAAGACTTGGACTGTGGTTTGACTCCAGGTCCCTTCATGACCTTTCCTGCTTTCACCATACTAATTATCAAAAGAAAAAAAAAAATAAAACAAATAAACAAAAAACTCACCCCAGTTTGCTGACCTCTGCAATACATGAAAAGGCTCCTATCGGGAATCTTATGTAAAAAGGTGACTAATATAAAAGTGTCTTTAAAATAATATATCTATATTGGCTAGAAGTAAAAACATTTAAAAAAATTCTTAGCTATCTGCTGCAGTTCCCTGCTTCTACTTTGCTTTCCTTTAAAAACTCTAAAACTAAAGCCATCCAAATGTTGTAATAAATTATACCTTCCTCTGAGCTCTGGGAGTTGGTGATGGACAGGGAGGCCTGGCATGCTGCAATCCATGGGGTCACGAAGAGTCAGACACGACTGAGCGACTGAACTGAACTGAGAATCAGTGATGGGGAGTGTCGCCACGATTGTGCTCTGCGCTGAAGGCAGAAGGAAGCTCTGGGTTCTCAGTTAAAGTAATACCTATTTTTATTGCAAGGGACACACCAAAGGCAAAGAGTGCAGTTAACCGTTTCTATTCACAGAGCAGAAGAATCGTATTAAAAAGTAGGGAAGACTTTAATATTTTATTTTTAAAAGTGAAGAATAAAATAAAAACCACAATGTTTGATTAAGCATTCAACAGGTCAACAGATCACTCAAAATGTCTCTGCTCCTTTAGACTGACTGCTTATCAGAAACATTTCTATTTTAGCATTCCTAAATATACATAAAATTCAAACCTACATCATTTACTTTCTTTAAGTACTAGCCAATGAATTAATTTATAAAAGCAGTGAGTGTGTATGTGTGTACATAATATATATATAATTTCAAATTACCTTAATAGTTTTATCCATATCTCCATAGCACAGAGAGTTAAGAGAGATCTTAAAAGGCCTCCAAACAGGATTCAAGTTGTTTTTAACAACCTATTTTAAAAAATAATAATAAAGGTCAGTTAGAAAAACATTCCATTCATCATCAATGTTCTGCTCTTGCCTTTCCCAGGTTCCCACCAGGCACACCATTCATCCTTCACCTCTTCACCCACCCAACTTCATCAGTGAAAATCTAGCCAGGACAATATTATACACCTGTTATATGAAAAATGTGAGGGACTGTCTAGTCAAGATACATTCTGAGAAAGAAAAAAAACTGGGAAATATATCCAGCCATTACAAGATGCACTTACAAATTACAGAAGATTATTGGTTTTGTTGGAAACCAGAGTTTTCACTGCAGGACACAAGATTCAAATATGGAATAAGAAAAGTTGGGAAAGGATCTTGCTATGTTCGATTTGAATGAGAAAAATGGTGTAAATTTATGATTTTAGGTTTTTTTAATGTTTAATATATATAAACATATATACACAAACATATTTCTCATTTATGTCCACTGAAAAGGTCTAAAAGTGCTCAACAGTAATGAGCACTCATACCCTGCTGTGCAAATCCTACCCTCTTAAAGGAAAAATCAGGCTTCCTAAGAGAAATAGTTCATTCCAGACGGGATAGGGTAAGTACAAGGTCAACTGACAACATAATTTCACATAAAATAAGATAGTGCTTAAAGACTAATTTGTTGTTGTTTAGTCACTAAGTCGTGTCTGACTCTTTGTGACCCCATGGACCATAGCCAGTCCATCTCCTCTGTCCATGGGATTTCCCAGGCAAGAATACAGGAGTGGGTTGCCATTTCCTTCTCCAGGGGATCTTCCCAACCCAGAGATGGAACCCACGTCTCCTGCATTGGCAGGAGGGTTCTTTACCACTGAGTCACCTGGGGAGTCCTGGGAACATAATAGCCAAATGCAAAATGTGAACCTGGAATGGATCCTGTATTACACAAAACAAAACACATAAAAAACGTGTTTGGGGAAATAGGGAGGATCTGAAGATGAATGGTATAGTAAATAATGTTACTAAATCAATGCTAACTCTCTCAGTTATGCAGGTGTAGAGAAACGCCTTTGTTCTTGAGAAATACCTGTAGCAGTTAAAGGTGAAGAGCCACGATGTCTGCTGCCTACATGAGGATAGTTTTGCAGAAGGGCATGGACGTGGGCGTGAATAAGAGAGAGCACACACCCGTGTGCAGGTGTGACCGTTGGATAAATCTGGTGAAGGACACACTTGCATACGTTTCAGTGTCCTTTACAGGATTTTAAAAGTAAGGCAGAGGGACGTCCCTGGGGGCCCAGAGGTGAAGAATCCACCCACCAACGCGGGAGACACAGGTTCAGTCCCTGGAGCATCCCACAGGCCTTGGGGCAACTAAGCCCGTGAGTGCCGCGACCACTGAACCGCACGCCTGGAGCCCTCGGCCCACTGGAGAAGCCAGCAGTATGAGAAGCCCGGGCACCACCCTAGAGAGCAGAGCCCACTCACTGCAACCGCAGAAAGCCCGTGGGCAGCAGCAAAGACCCAGCTGAGCCAAAAGAAAAGAATTTAAAAACAACTAAGCATAGCAGCACCTTCTCATTAAAAAAAAAGAAACGAGCACGCTGACCTTGTGTCTCTGCCAGTTATATGCGTCTGAATTCAGATGAATATTTTTATAAATACATACATTTTTAAAATTCAGATTACCACAATTCCAAAGGAAACTTCAACCCTACTTTTCAAATTCAGGTATTCACCTCTGTTCGATGAACCATTAGCCAATTTCCATCAGATGTCTGCTTGTGGAATTCTAGGTAAGGATCTGACTTCCCAAATAGATCCTATATTAAAATAAAAAGCAAAGCAATTATTCTCCTCCTAAAACATGTAAAACCACTTTGTATATGTTACATGTCTGTAGTACCTGAAGTTTAATTCTATAGTACATATATATATATATATATATATATATATATATATACAGTATAATACAGCAGTAAATACAAATCCCAATACATTCCTCACAAACATAAACCTGCTGAAGTCTACGAGGAGAACTTTTAAGGCATTCCTGATAAATGCTCATTATCCTTACACCCTTACATCTCAAAACACATGATGGCTTTAAAATACAGTGATCAACAGAACCCATTACCAACACAGGACGCTTTTAGCTTATTTTCATTATTAGTAGCATTTACTCATTCACACAGCACTAAGTAGTCTTTTACAAATGATCCCATACAGTAGTCGTACTAGCTCCACGAGAGACAGGACAAACTGGATTCAGAGGAGTTAAAGACTTTGCCAAAATCACACATCTAATGAATTGTTGGATCTGAGCCTTGATTTCATATCTTACCCTTCTATGTCCAATACCCGTTCGGTAATCCCACACGTTTCTTTACACAAACGCAAGGGAGCACAGACAAGGAGACACGTGAAGTGCACAACAGAAGTGCTTGGAGAGCACAAGGCACACCCTATTTCCTCTGTAATTCACCACGGCACAGCTCTCCTGTACAACACGCAAGCACAGTGAGGGTTCAAATGTCCCCTTATGGCCATTTTACACACACACACACACACACACACACACAGATACTCTTCCACAGGGAGATAAAATTCTGGAAAGATGCACAAAGGTAAAAGATAGTAAGATTGTGGATGACTTTACTTTCTCATTTTCATTTATCTTCATTTTGAAATTTCTATCCTCCTTAGCATTACTATTTAATATTTGTGAAAGTGAAAAGACATTGGTTAAGCCCACAGGAATGTAAGCAGATACATTCCTAAACTGAAGATTTATTTCAGTCTTGAATTTACTTCAATATTAAATTAAGAACTAAGATAATATTATTTCCCTCCTCAGCATAGTTTAATGTTAAGAAAGGAACACATCCCTCATAGTCAAAAATAAAAACACAAAGACTACACAGAACTTTTAAAATTTAACCTGCTCTCTAAGAAGAATTTAAGCAATGTAATAAGCCTCTCTATGCTTCATTTTATAAAACTAGGAACAATATTATACCTAGAGAAGCTAACTTTCCCAAAAGCACATGAACGTCCTCTGTCTCTTTTATCTTAGAGATAATCTTTTGAGAAAGGTAGAATATCATTACTACTATAATGAAGGTCAAAAAACAGACCCTGCTTGACCGTTCATGAAACTGTCAACAGTAGAACTAAAACAAGAAGTAAAAGACCCCGACTCTGATCTCCAGGATAAGTTAAGTCAAAAGAACAAGGCAGAGAAATGCATGTGTAATATTAATATATCATGCTACACTTAATCAAAGACTGGGGCTGGGCTGGGGTGTGGAAATGTAAATATATACATATACACAGGCGTGCACACTCATATCTCCCTATATGACATATACATCCATATCTATCTATTTGTATGTTTATATACACACAGAGAGACACAGGTGTACATACACACAAAAAAAACCCTTCGTTTTTTGGAAAATGAAGGATTAAGCCATTAAATATAAATTTTACAAATGAATAAAATACAGCAAGAGAAAAAACTGCAGCGTGGACAGGGAAAGAAGCTAAATTTCTTGAATATACCTTGTTTTCTATTGGGTTTGGAACCATCTTGTACATGATTATAAAGCAAAATTAAACCCCAAAAATTTTAAAGCAATCTCTAAATATCAAAAGCAAAATTTGATTATGTGTTAATGTTACAGCATAACCACTTGGAGAATAATTATTCCTTTAAAACCCAAGAATTAAATTCGTATAATTCAAGTGGAATATATAACCCTAAAGGCAAAAAGAAAGCTCAAACTATTTTCAGTAAAAATATTTTTGCTATAACATGTATATTTGTATTCTTAAACTGTTAGATATTATATAGGGCAAAACATAAGCAGTTATGTTAGTTTCCTTATGAGTCAACATTTGAAATAAGTAAAAATAGGTGCAACTACAGAATTAAAGAAATAACAGCCTTGTAATTTTACATTTGAATTGGAATTTGTTATACAAGTTTACGATTTAGTTTTCCTTAAAAAAGAAAAGACTTTCCAATAGCTATCTACTGAAAAGTCCTAGAAAGAATGAGCAACAGCAATCAATAAACATTAAGCACCCCTAGTACCACATCATGGACTCACCATAGAAAAGCTCCCTTTAACCTGCCAATCTGGGGCAGAAATTAGATAAAATAAGCATGGAACATCTGTCATGCCACAGAGCTAGAAGCTAGCCAAAGACTTCTGAGACCGTGCCAAATGGCTCAGGAACAAACTTAAATAGGTTCCCTCCCATAGGTCAAACTTAGGATACTTTAAGCATCAATAAGTATTAATAGAGTTTCTAGAAATACTAAAAAAAAAAAAAAATTTTAAGTTCTTCTGTAAAAGTCACATTTAGAGATATTTATTCTTCTAAAAAATAGTAAATATTAAAAAAAAAATCAAACACCTCAGCTTGCCTTTTCTGGACAAACTATCTTGGAATAAATAAATACCTAATGTGAAGAAAGATACTTCTCTTTAGAGAAGTATTCTCGCTAATAAAAGAAGCAGCAATGACAGCATGAGAATAACACTATTTTAAGGCTCTTAATTGGAGAAGGCAATGGCACCCCACTCCAGTACTCTTGCCTAGAAAATCCCATGGACGGAGGAGCCTGGTAGGCTGCAGTCCATGGGGTCGCTGAGGGTCGGGCATGACTTCACTTTCACTTTCACTTTTCACTTTCATGCATTGGAAAAGGAAATGGTAACCCACTCCAGTGTTCTTGCCTGGAGAATCCCAGGGACGGGGGAGCCTGGTGGGCTGCCATCTATGGGATCGCACAGAGTCGGACACGACTGAAGCGACTTAGCAGCAGCAGCAGCAGCAGCAAGGCTCTTAATAAGACAGTATATCTAGGTAGTTACCATCAGTGGTCACTAAGACCCCCAA
Source organism: Bubalus bubalis (assembly GCF_019923935.1). Taxonomy (NCBI): domain Eukaryota; kingdom Metazoa; phylum Chordata; class Mammalia; order Artiodactyla; family Bovidae; genus Bubalus; species Bubalus bubalis. Next base: position 6,087,649 of record NC_059171.1, on the reverse strand, counting down.
AAACAAACTTGACAATGTGAGCTTCTTGATGGAATTAATGTCACCACCTATGAAATTCATACCAATTCAAAATGCCACGAGATCATACCTCTAGATTCAGTTTCAGCTGATAGATATCAGGAAACAAAATATGGAGAGACAAACATATTACATGACATCACAGGGATTTAATTAGCATATACTGTGTGTGAAAACTTCTATAGGACAAAGGAGTCAGTTTATTGAATAAATCCATGGATGGATGGATAGGACGGAGGGAGAGAGAGAGAACAAGAGAGCAATAGAGAGAAAGGGAAGAAGTAAAGAGAAGGGGAGAACGTAAAGATTAAAAAATGTAAGAGACACATTAACCAACTGTATTCTTTAAAAAGTCCTTAGAGATACATCTACATTTACGGATGCAGTGATATGCTGTCTTGGAGGAGAGAAAGTAGATAGGGGTAGGGATGAGATAAAATTGGTCATGAGTTTTAACATTTTTAAAGATAGGTGGTGGGAACACGGAATTTTTTAGAAATACTATTCTATTTTTGTGTATGTTTAAATTTTTCCAAAATATTTTTTAAAAAATAACTGACCTCTGGTCTAAGATATTTGCAAACTGCATTGTAAGGTAGATGAAAATGATGAAGAATATTGATTGCATTATAGAATTAAATACAAAATTCATTCAAAGAATTATTCCAATCCAGGGTATACACTACACTTAAGTGTTCTTATTAGTACTCATCCTAAATTTTGAATGCAGAAAGGAAAGTGAAAGTGAAAGTTGCTCAGTCGTGTCCAACTCTTTGTGACCCCGTGGACTATACAGTCCATGGAATTCTCCAGGCCAGAATACTGGAGTGGGTAGCCTTTCTCTTCTCCAAAAAAGAAAAGGCTTTGCTGAATTCTGATTCAATATCTGTGCTTCAGCCATGTCCAACACTTTAAGACGCTATGGACTGAAGCCCGCCAGGCTCCTCTGTCCATGGGATTCTCCAGGCAAGAATACTGGAGTGGATTGCCAAGCCCTCCTCCAGGGGATCTCCCAGACCCAGGGATCAAACCCACGACTCTTATGTCTCCTGCATTGGCAGGCAGATTCTTTACCACTAGCACCACCTAAGAAGCCCCAAAGAGGAAAATCTAATCAATAAAGCATGGAATTTTTGCTTTTTTCCTTAAGTAATTCAAATACACTCTAAAATATCTCTTACAATAACGTTAATGCTTGTATTAACTCTTCTTTTAAGCTATACAAACTCTTCGGTTACATCCAGAGGAAAAAGGTAAAGAGAAATATCTTCTGCTTAAACACACATCCAGAAAATAGAAATTGGAAATAACACTCTAAGTGATGCTTTAGATGACAGAGTTCATAATATTAATTGCATTATTATTTTCTCAAAAAGTGACCAATGTGAGGGGAAAAAAAGATGATATCCTTGTTGAAATCTGCATCACCCACCTACCTTATTATCCAGTTTTCTTGCTTCCATTTCAAACAAGACAATTCTGTTATCCTTTATTTCTTCAGCTGAAATCTATGAGTAGACAAGGTAAGTAAAAGAAAGTGTTTTGGGGATTCTGATACAGTCATGAAGTACTGATTTAGTCTGTTATCTAATAGTATACAAAGTCTACACTAACATAGGGTAGTCTAAAATAAGTAACAAAATGGTACCATTAAGAAAGATTTGTCATTATTTCCTTTATGCATGTGAAATAAATATATTTTCAAAATACGCCTAATTTACATATGCAACTTTCTTTTTAATGTTGTTGCCAAAACTGGATCTTTCTTCTTCCGATGGAAAAAATCAAAGCCATGCACAGCACTAGCGAGAGCTCTCCAGAGATGGAGAAGCATGGGTAAGTTATACCTAGAGAACATTACACATTCAAATATCAGCTCCGTATTTTTCATCCAAGGTAACTGAAAGACTTACTCTACTCAAAAACAAATTCCAGGCTGTGATGGTCCCAAAAGCCATAAAGCTAACTACTTGTAATGATCTCTGTTCCCCACATAGAAGTCAACACCCCCAACAGACTGGACATTCTTATGGCACCTAAACTAGAGCAAACTACTCAGAGAAATGTGTTTGATAGTTGCAATAATCCTCAAACACAACTCTCTCTGGGAGTCATTCCCAGGCAGAGCTAAAGTAAGACAGCTGTCTCTTCAGACAGCTGTGACTACCCGGACAGCAACTCTAGAACATTTAGAACATTTAAAAGCATGGCACTATATAATTTGAAATCTAAAATAAGATAATACGTATATTCACTTTCCCAGGTCCAGCAATCAGCAAGGAAAAATTTAGGCAAGAGGACAGATAGCAAAGTGCACACGCATGCGCGCGCACACACACACACACACACACAAACATGGTTAAGAGCTGAGCAGTTCAATGGCCATGTCATACTACAAGATCATTCGCGAATCAAAACCACTACGGAAAGTTTCTGTCATGCCGAGGGGCCTATGTTTGATTTGTTGAGAGCCAAATTGATCCATTCACATTATTACGTAATTTCCTCCTAATCTGGGAATCGATGCTTCCATCAGGAAGAGGCAAGCATTAGCACGATGCGTGTGACTTTCTTTTAGGCACAGCACAGTTTCCATCTGCGATCACTCTAAGGCAAGTCAAGGGTGGGTGGAGGGCAACATTCAGGATCAATTGACAACGCCTGCTGTAGAATCTGTCTGTCTGATATACACAGTCTCAGCTTGTCCTCTTGTGCTAAGTCTCAGGAGGCAAAAGACTTGTATTTTAAAGGGTCTTATTTTACCGTAATGCTCCCTTTTCCTGCAGGTCTGCCATTTTTAAGCACCAGTGGTCGCGTTAGCTTCTTACTGGAAACAATCTGTTAAAATCGGAAAGTGATACAAAGGGCTATTTCACTTCAACATGTAAACGTTTAAACTAAACAGTTTTCAAAAGACAGTTGAGAATAAAGTATAGAAAGTTATTAGAAACGGAAACATTAAGTTCATTCCTTGAAGATTTGGAGATTACAAAATGCACCTGCACCCAAATGGAAAAGACTCCCAAGGAGCCAATCCTGGCAGATAAAATCTCCCCACACCACTAGTTTCTTTATCAACCACTTCAAATTCTTCCTTGCAAAGAAAAAAGAGGGCCAGATTCTCATCACATATACAAATCCCTAAACTGAAACGAAACCCCTATAGGAAACAGGGCTTACCTGTCAATTTTTCAACTGACATATAACTTCAATGTATGATCCTCATAAGATATCATTTTGATTAAAATAATACAGTAAGCACACATACTCTCACACAGGTATGTTTCTCAAATTTGCTATAATTTTAAATATAGTAATTTTTTTCCAAAAAATAAATACTTCTTTAATTTTCTTTTTGATACAACTATCAAAGTTTTAGAAATCTGACCAGCTCCATGTTGTCCTTGAGACACAGGAAATACAATGATCTCCAAAAAATTCAAGACTAAAAGATAAACTCATAAAAGACAAATCTTAGATGTCACCCACTGAAAAAAAATAACCCCTCCCTCTGAAAGTCCCATAAACATGGTCACTGGCTCTCCTTTGAAGTCAAACTAAGCTGGGAGCACAATGGTGAGCCCACAGACACACCTGTGCTCCGACCCAACCTGTGATATCCTAGAAAGACAGAAAATTAAGCAACTACAATAAAATATGGTGAACATTAAGGTAGAAGGAGTAGAGAAGACCATCAAGTGAGCACAGCAGGCTGACCCAAATGACTCTAGGGTGTCAGAGAAGGCTTTCGAGGGGGCGTTGGGTTCATACCCAAGGCAAAAGGAGGAGCAAGCCAGGAACAGGGACTGTGCTGGGCTATCAAGGGGTCAAGAGGCATCGGTCATGCAAGTTAGAACGTCAGAGAAGTTGCCGTCACCTTGACAGCATTTATGACCTAAACGTAAGAATAACACTGTACTGCAGACAAGCGGCTAGAGTAACGGGACTATTCATTCAAATGGCAAATGGAACATCTTTAACTCATAAGAACTAATATACACTCTGCAAAAAACCCATGGTCCCTACCCTCATAAAAAGTAAGATAAATTCCATAATGTTTAAGGCAAACATAAGCTCAGTTGCTCAGTCGTGTCCAACGCTTTGTGGCCCCATGGACTGTATCCCTCCAAGCTCCTCTGTCCATGGGATTTTCCAGGCAAGAATACCAGAGTGGCTTGCCACTTCCTACTCCAGGGGATCTTCCCAAGCCAGGGATCAAACCCAAGTCTCTGCATTGGCAGGCAGATTCTTTACCACTGGTGCCACCTGGAAAGCCCAACAATTAAACTAAAGAGAATTTATCAAAAAACACCTGATGCTTTGGTTCAACTGTAGAAAACACTTGTACCATTCATACTCACTTGTCCAAGGGTACATTCACATTCTCCCAAGAAGTCATCATCGCTCAGCTCGACAGTTTTGTTGTCGATGTCATAAATCCCAAATTTCAATTTCTGAACCACTTCAAAGTAGTAATCAATAATAAATGTCTTAGAGAATTTGGGGTTCAAGCAATTCTTAATCCTTTCTGTGCGCTCAACCTATATTCACCACACCAAAACAAAAAAGTTTCTTTAGATGAAAGGTGCATTTGTTTATTATCTTTATATACTACATGTGACTAAATATTGGCATGATAGCTAAAAGAAGCGTCTATATGTATATGAAATATTTCACAATCAAGGACTAATTTGCCTGAAAAACTGCACTAACAGATGAGATGGCTTTATTTTTTAAATAAACTTTTCATATTGTCAAAAAAGCAATTCAGGCGGCTTTTCAGCTGCAAGTATTTAATATTACCTCATACCACTGTTGACCACTCGTATTCAAAAATAGCACACATAGAGGGTCTGACTTTGATCCTATGTCTTTATCCAGAAGATTGTCACAGGAAATATTCAGCTCCACCTTTGTGACGCACTGGGCAGCCATCTCTTGAGCTGTGAGAAAAAGAAAGAAATGAGTAAGCCAGTGAAGCGGTGCCTTTAACAAGCACACGCTTTCCTTGGGATTTCCCTCAAGGTTCAGCGGCTACGACTCTGTGTTCACTTCCAGCCCGGGTTTGATCCTGGTCAGGGAACTCAGACCCTGAAAGCTATGTGAAGCAGCCAAAAAAAGAACAAAGAAAAAGGCACACGCGTTCCTAATGAAACACCTAAATTCTTAAGACACACAGTCAGAACAGGATAACAGAGTGGACTTGCTGGAATAAGACTGTTGTATGTGTCTCCAGGGGACTAAGATGCCTCATTACCCCGTGCCAATCATACTGCTTCCGCCAGGTTATCTTGCTGGGATAAAACTCATTTTACAGTGTGACAATAAAATGCAGCTTTCAAGATGGCAAATAAGATATATTTATCTTCTTATCATTTCCCTGTACGTTTTACCCTTCAGAAAAAGTCCAAGTATAATCATGACCTTTCACGTAAAGGCAAACATAGCCTTCTGCTTCAAAACGAGACAGATTAAACCTCAACCTTAATTTTATCTTTGTTTATTTGACAAAATACTGAGTGAGATACTTGCTGTTTTCAAGGAATTTTGGCTAAGACCCAGACCTGGGGAATAAAAGACCCTCACATACCCCTGCGCCCCTCCCTGCATGTTTTCAAGCAGTGGTCCTCAAGCCTGGCTGCTCTTGGAATCACCCGGGGTGCTTACAAAGCCCCTCAGGCTGGTGGCCCGCACAAAGAGATGTGCTCTAACTGGTTTAGGGTGCAGCCTGGGCGTTGCTCCTTGGATAATTTCCATGTGCAGACAAGATTGACAAACTACCATCTACAGAGCATGCTCAGCTGCTTCAGTAGTGTCCAGCTCTTCACTGGCACTATGGACTGTAGCCCACCAGGCTCCCCTGTCCATGGGATTTTTCAGGCAAGGATACTGGAGAGGGTTGTCCCTCCTCCTCCAGGGGATCTTCTCAACCCAGGGATCAAACCAGAGTCTCCACTGTCTTTTGCATGACAGTGTGTGTCCGTCGCTCAGTCATGTGTCTGACTCTTTGCAACCCAACTCTTTGCAACCCAACTCTTTGCACGGCACTATGGACTGTAGCCCGCCAAGCTTCTCCACCCATAGGATTCTCCAGGCAAGGATACTAGGAGTGGCTTGCCATTTCCTTCTCCGGAAGATCTTCCCCACCCGGCGATCGAACCCGGGTATCCCACATTGCAGGCAGACTTTTTACAGTTTGAGCCACCGGGGAAGCCTAGGTCATTACAGCCTGCGTTACAGGTGGTTTCTTTACTGCTGAGCCACTGGGGAAGCACAGAATAGTTTTTATTCAATTATATTAAAATTATATTAAAATGTTCAGCTTTTTAAAGAGCAATAGGCAGTCTTTCATGATGGAAGAAAATGAAGCAACTATTTTGTATCCTTTAGTATGGAAAATAGGAGACGTTCCTGGAACAAGCGGTTGGGCAGAGGAAGCCATGTGACAGAGAAGATAGGAAGGGTCCCCAGGATTAGACAACGGCTTCTCTGATGGTACAGATCGCTTACTGGGGAGTCATCTGGTTTCTAAATGCAAATAACTCCTAGAAAGCATCTCGGTCATTCTCCGAGTCACCCGAACTTTCCTGAATCAACACTATATAACACAGATCAGTCAAAGGCATTGAAAATTAAGGCCTAATATCTTAAGTAGGACCTGAGGTGTGAAATTTAAGGCATATGGTTTTTCCCACGACCTCGCTGAAAATCCTTCAGTCTCGTCTGCTCCCGCGTTTCCATCTTCCCTCGGCAGCAGAGTCCGCCTGCGATAACCCCAAATCTCTCCAAGGTGGAGGCACAGCATCTTCCTTCACCCACAGTCACAACTTCAGGTATTCCGCAGCGCTCCTCTGCCTACTGTAAGAGTCTCCTAAGAGTCTTCCCATTGCCATCTTCCCTCAACTCACATCACGATTTTATCAATTCTGATGAAAAAAAAAATAATAATAATAATAACCATTACTGGCTGCCCAGGGCATACCCTAGTCCACTCAGCTCTGCCTGGAATTCACAGCTCTGTTTACAGCTGTTGCATCCTACCCAAACAGCTGTTTCTCACGGTTGTGGGTTTGCAGCATGCAAACTGCATGTATATTAGACACACTACAAAGTGTAGCGATTATTATTTTATTAAGTACTCAAGTATTTCCGTTGATTGTCTACACATTGGTGGCTCATTATTAAATAGTAAGACATAAAGCACCTTTTTCATCCTTGCTTATAAAGAACATCTTGGAATGATAACACAATAACCTCTGGAATTTACACAAAATGAATTTGCCAAAGGAGTCAGCCTTGACTACAGGTAAGTGCTAATTTTCCTAAATCCTCTCGGTAGAGTTTATTTATCTGAGCAACTGCAATAGTTGCATGGGGACCAGTAACAATAACATTATTTGCCCTAAAGCAATCGGGAGGGAAAAGTCGGTGCCCATCCACCAGTGCCTTTAGTACACTTCAGTCTTTGGCTACAAAATGAGGAGTGAGTGAAAGTAGCTCAGTTGGGTCCGACTCTTTGTGACCCCACGGAATGTAGCCCGCCAGGCTCCTCTGTCCATGGCATTCTCCAAGCAAGAATCCTGGAGTGGGTTTCCATTCCCTTCTCCAACAAAATGAGGAGTCTGGCAGTCCTAAAATGTCCTCAAAAGTTTCTCCTGGTTCCAGCATCATGACTCACTAACTGATAGCCATAGCATGTCCTGCACGACCTCCTCTGAAAGGGAACCAACCGGAGCCACCCTGGGGCGGCTGGAAGGCGGCCCAGCAGCATCAGCAATGCATGCCTGGACAAGGGCTCTCGGACTGCGTGACTCAAAACAGCAACGGGGATCCCCCTCCAAACAAAGTGGGAAAAGGGTCAGATGGCAGAAAATCCAAGAGCTGCCACCCTACCTGGAAGCCCCAAGTCAAACCAACAGATGTAAATACTAAGAGGTTACTATATACCTGCTGCTGCTGCTGCTAAGTCGCTTCAGTTGTGTCCAACTCTGTGTGACCCCACAGACAGCGCCCACCAGGCTCCCCCATCCCTGGGATTCTCCAGGCAAAAACACTGGAGTGTGTTGCCATGTCCTTCTCCAACTATATACCTATCACTGTGCTAAGGACACGGGGCTGGGGGGAGGGGTGCTGCAACAGTGGAAGATCTTGGAGCTCAAGATAAGCACACTGGGCACCCAGTCATTCAACACAGGATCTTCCATGTGCCGTAAATGCAGAGGATGGAGGGATGCAAACAGAAGACAACATAAACCCCTGGCTCTCTCTGTATACAAAGATATCCAAACCATTGCTCAGACAGAGCAACAGAACACCTCAGAGGTTTTTAATCCTCAAAACTGAGGATGAAAACTATATTCCACTATAAAAGCATTTGCATTCATACTGTCACTTACTCCCTTTAAGTAGAGAGAGACCAGGGGAGCAGAGAAGGGAAGGACAGCAGGAAAGGAAAGAGTTAACAACTCCATTCATCTAGATAATCTGTGGGTTTGCTTTTTGCAGTTTTCAAAGTGCTTCCAAATAATATATTTTATTCTGTGCTCTCCAAAAAAAATCCTAGCGAACTGGCCAGGACAAGGACCACTGCTATATGGTAAGAGGTCAATAATCATAGCTGTAACTATAATAGTAAGCCTGCAAATAACTAGATTGCCTCTGAATATGTTGATAATTTTTAGCACATTATTATGTTTTCAAAACAATGCATAGTATCCATTTTAAAAAATGAATTTATCCAAAAAGGTTAATTACCCTAGATAAACAAGCTAATAAGTAGCAAGGCCAAAGAAAGCACTTAGATTATTCCCCCATCTTGCCAGAATGCCCTGAGGGCACCGAAGCCTCTAATTAATCATTATTTAATACAGCAGCAATATTCTCTTATTAATTTCCTTATGACCTTTTAGTTAGTGTGTCAAATTAATATTCAGCCCGGCACAACTTTAGGATCGTACAAAATTACCAGATTAATATTTATACTATAACTATTACTATATTCTGAAACAAATGTAAACAGAATAACAGTAACTTGCCAAAGACTTGGAAGAGCTGAAAGGTTTATATTTACATGACAGCAGTTTCTCTTCAAGACAGCCCATGAGATTGTAAACTACTTCAGGCTAAGAAAGTATTTTCTCTGTACAGTCCCCAGACATGCAGATCTACACAGGGTCATGGGATCTCAGTGTTCTCAGAGGGCACTGCTGGACCAGCTTCAGGCGGCAAAACTATCCTCAGAACACACTTCACTTAACAGCCGAGACTCTGAGATCAAACACCTCACAGTAAAGAAAAGTACACTGAGTTTGCCCAGTATTCAAAAGATAGGGATGCCCACTTTTTTATTTAATCCTTGCCGTGGGATACTACACATGGAGATAGGGAATGAAGTACAGAAGCATAAAAACAGAGAGAAGGGCACGTGTTCTTTTCAGCGTGCAAAAGGAACCAACAGGAGCTCACCAGGACAGAAGGGAAGCACTTCGGTGTCAGTCACACCACAGGAGGGCAAGCGCTGCTGGGCCTCGGGGCTCTTTCAGTCGGGAAAGCTGAGTCAGTCAATCACTTTAACTCCTAAGGCTCCTTCCCGTTAATGTTCTATGATCCCAACTTAATGACAGTGAATAAAGCACTTGTTTAGGAACTAGTACTAAAGGAGTACCAGCTTGCTCCTTGGAAGGAAAGTTATGACCAACCTAGACAGCATATTAAAAAGCAGAGACATTACTTTGCCAACAAAGGTCCGTCTAGTCAAGGCTATGGTTTCTCCAGTGGTCATGTATGGATGTGAGAGTTGGACTGTAAAGAAAGCTGAGCGCCGATGAATTGATGCTTTTGAACTGTGGTGTTGGGGAAGACTCCTGAGAGTCCCTTGGAGTGCAAGGAGATCCAGCAAGTCCATCCTAAAGGAAATCAGTCCTGAATATTCGTTAGAAGGACTGATGTTGAAGCTGAAACTCCCATTCTTTGGCCACCTGATTCGAAGAACTGAGTCATTGCAAAAGACCCTGATGCTTGGAAAAGATTGAAGGCAGGAAGAGAAGGGGACGACAGAGGATGAGATGGTTGGATGGCATCACTGACTCAATGGACAGGGGTTTGGGTAAACTCTGGAAGTTGGTGATGAACAGGGAGGGCTGGCGTGCTGCAGAACATGGAGTCACAAAGAGTCGGACACGATTGAGAGACTGAACTGAACTAAAGGAGCTCCTACTCCTTTAAAAATATTTTTTTTCTTAATTTTTTTTAAGGGGAACAGAAAATTTTAAGAACCAAGAAGAGAAATAAAAAAGATACGGGTTATTAAACTCTGTTTCCCACTATTAAAAAAGCTATATCTGAAAAAATATATATATTCAGATACTTTCCCACTGAAGGAGGCGACTTCACTTAAAATTGTTATTCAATTCTCTATCCCAAGATGACTTGAAAAAATAATCCACATCAACAAACAAAACAGAGGGCTCAGTCTATTAGGTACATGCAGCATAGTAAGGAAGTGAATTTTACGACCATCCACAGAATCTCACATTATTAAACTCTCAGTTCATATCATGGCAGGAATGAAGGAATCAGCTTTTGGCCACTGTTTTTTTATTGAACTTCCAGATTCTTCAATCATCCTGAATAAAACCTAAACTAACACTATTGCTGATACTTGGACATGCAGAACTGGGGTCAGCAGAGGTTAATATGAAAGAGTTGTCATTGACCCCTCTTTCTTTAAACTGTTAGTGCACTTTTACCCTATCCTACCCACCACAAAGTGAGGAATCAATTAAGGCCCCTTCCTTGATTTCTCTAGAAAATTTCTGAGATACACTAGCCTGAGCTATCATTCAGTTTAGTTACCATGTTCTTCAGGTTGTCCTGCTTTACTAATCCCCTGGTTGCTGTACATACATTTTAGAAATGTCACTGGTTATTATACTTTCAAGCATATCAAATGAACAGTTCACCATAAGTAGTGAGTGAAGTGTTAATAAAAGAAGTAATGATCATATCATATTGCCTCACCTTATGAAACATGCATCTTGGCAAAGTTAGCTACAGAGTATACATACCTTTCCGTATCTCCAGTGGATCTTCCTGATAGTTCAATTGGTAAAGAACCCGCCTGCAATGCAGGAGACCCCGGTTTGATTCCTGGGTCAGGAAGATCCCCTAGGGAAGGGATAGGCTACCCACTCCAGTATTCTTGGGCTTCCCTTGTGGCTCAGCTGGTAAAGAATTTGCCTGCAATGCCAGAGACTTGGGTTTGATCCCTGGGTTGGTAAGATCCCCTGGAGAAGAGAAAGGCTACCCACTCCAGTATTCTGGCCTGAAGAATTCCACGGACTGTATAGTTCATGGGGTCGCAAAGAGTCAGACACAACTGAGCGACTTTCACTTTCACTTATATGTACCTTACCTACTAAGTGAATCATCTTTTACCAAAACTCCTTTGATAAAAATCAGAGCTGCATCAACTAGCAGAAAATTCCAGGATGCTCAACCAAAAATTTAAGGTTCCCTGGTGACTCCATTGTAAAGAGTCTGCCTTCCAATGCAGGAGATGTGGGTTTGATCCCTGGGTAGGGAAGATCCCCTGGAGAAGGAAATGACAACCCATTCCAATATTCTTACCTGGAGAATCCATGGACAGAGGAAACAGGTGGGCTACAGTCCAAGGGGTTGCAAAAGAGTCAGACATGACTTAGCAACTAAAAAGCAACAGAGACTCAGTAAAGCTACTGGCCAGATATTCAGCACTGGTTGGATGTTATTTTAAGGCACAGCAACCTACTGGCATTCCTTGGGGTTCTCACTTCCCTCTGAGCGTTTTAAGAACTGCCTACCTTCTTCAATCTACCAGAGGCTGGACCAGCCATTAGAAGGTCTCACCCTCTGTATTACCCAATGATGTCCAATTCTGAAAGCGTGCTTTCTAAAACCTGGCTCTCTTATTTCTCTTCTTAGCTGGGCACATGTACTATTTAACTGGGCAAGACAGGTGTTTTCACATTTTAACACTTCATGCTCCTCTCTCGTTCATGGTGAACAGTGATAATGAAAATTCTTTCCTTTTAGAGCTGCAACAACTAGAGTGTAAAACCTTCCTTGGTCCTCAAGATTTAAAAGTTTGTAATGCTGAGAAAGAACCTGGGATGTTATACATTTCCTGATTTCAAGAGTATTCGTTTTCTGGATGCTGAGTGCATACATTTCATCGGTTTTAACTTTCTGGCCAACCACTTTATATTTCCCAATCATGAACAGTTTGATAGTACTGTTCATTCACTCCATACTCATTTAACAAATACAGAATGCCTGTGTGTCAGACACTATTCTAAGGGATTAGGCGACAACAGTGAACAAAGCAGGCAAATATCCCTACTTTGATGAGATTACACTGTAGGGAGATAGATAGTATGCTAGGTGCCGGTAAGTGCTAAAGAGAGAAATAAAGCACAGAAGGGGAGCAAGAAGTATTGCAGATGGGTGTAATATTTATATATTTTTATCAGATTATTTTGATAACATCATTAAAAAAAAACTTAAAATTTTCCCTTCTTTTTAAAAAAATCCTGACTGCTAAGCAGATTGTACACTGTTTTTTTTTTGTTAAAGGTTTTTAGGGAAGATAAAACCTTAAACTTGGAGTGTGGATGTTAGGTTATATCTAACAAGCAGTGCGTTATGATACTGTGTGATAAAGATCCTGCTGGTGAAATAACATGCTGGAGAGTTGGAGACTTGGATTACTTCCTACATGGCTCACTCAAGGGGTGTTCTTCCCTTAGACCTGGAATGCAGAGTCTCTAAAGAAACACTTTGTTCTTATAAGGCCATTTACATACTTGCTTTCTGTTGAAATAACTGAAAATGTTAAATCTAACAGTTGTTTTTGTCTTAAATAGAGAGTGTCACATATATTTAAGTTGTGTATTTTTATTGCTGTTGTTGTTTAGTTGCTAAGTCATGTCCGACTCTTTGTTGACCTCATGGACTGTACCCACCAGGCTCCTCTGTCCAGGGGATTTCTCAGGCAGGAATACTGGAGTGGGTTGCCATTCCTTTACCAGGGGAACTTCCCAATTCAGGGATCAAAGCCACATCTCCTGCATTGCCAGGTGGATTTTTTTTACCACTGAGCCACCAGGGAAGCCTGCTTTTTTTAAATATAAAATAAGTCAAATACCAAGAAAGGGGGGAGGAGGGAGGGACAACAAGTTTCTCCATACAGTCTCAGATATCTATTTTAACATGTCCCACCTATCACCTTAGGGTATAGGGACATGGTCAGCTAAATGCTCAGGATATCGAGGTAGCCTGGTGACGACACATCTTGCAGCCATGCTCTTGCTTTGGCAATTTTCACAGGAACCAGACATAATACATCCACTTGTGACATCCAAGTGTACCATCCATTTCAAAACTGAAATACATCCATTTCAGAATTGTTTGCTAAAATGAATATGTAGTAATTTCCTGCTATTTTCATGGGGAAACTGTGTTAGTATGCTAGCCATCTAATTTATATTGGTAAATTCAACTATCACATAGGCTAATTTTAAGGTCTTTTTAAAAATTATGACTGCACACTCATGAGCTGTTATATATTAAAAGAGTAAACAGTCTCTCCAAAAGAACCCCATTTTCTCCCCATTTCAACTTCTAAATAGATTCAAACCAGAATAACTGGCTGAATTGTAGGCATAATCTTACCTAAATATATATAGTGGTGATCATTTTGTAATGTAATGTATAAAAATATTGAATCACTGGTGCACCTAAAATTAACATAGTACTGTAGATGAATTATACTTCAACTAAATAAATAAAATGTATATATAATGTCTGCCTTTGATCATCATATTAGAAACTCAAATAATGTAGTCAAATTAAATCTATGATACTTTACTTTTAGATGTTAATTTAAACCTTCTTCTCAGCCAATCTTTTACTAAATCTTCTACCAAATATTCTACTTAATTGTCTGGACTTTAACTAATTAGCAATCCTTAAAAGGTAAGAAAGAACAGGAAGGGAAAATATTGGTGGAAAGGAAGCTGGCCTATAGGGTGAAGGTAATAATGGGTAAATTAAAGGAATGGCTAAAGTTGGACTCTTCAACTTGTTGAACGGCACCAATAGAAGTAGTATTAATCCTTGTTGAGAGAGCTACCTGAAAGATCATGCTTTTGATGTACAAGAGTAGCCAATCACAAATCCTTGAAGGTCAAGTGTTATTGAATCAACTTTCATATCCTACTTTAACTCTCTAGGTTTTGCTGACAGGCATATTTTCCAGTATAGTAAATCATTGGCTAAATAAAGTTTTGAAAAAAGAAACAGAAAAGTAAATTATAATAATAGTAGGAGAAAAAAAAATCACAGGAATCACTGGAAACAAAAGAGGGCAAGTAAACTGTGTCCAAAGCCACACAAGAACTGACAGGAGCTAGGGTGCGGTATGAGCTGGGTGTCTGGACCCACGCTACAGAGGAAATGCTCAGGGCAACAGTGAGAGCCCTGTAAAGAGGCTATACAAATTCGCAACATTTAGGCTGCCTTAACTTTGAGTGAAAATGAAGATCATTGTCTATAAAGTGTCCACAGCTACAGGTAAAATTAGAAGTGTCCAGCCATTTACCAATCCTTAAAAGGCAAAGCTGAGCGCTGAAGAAGTGATGCTTTTGAACTGTGGTGTTGGAGAAGACTCTTGAGAGTCCCTTGGACTGCAAGGAGCTCCAACCAGTCCATGGTAAAGGAGATCAGTCCTGGGTGTTCATTGGAAGGGCTGATGTTGAAGCTGAAACTCCAGTACTTTGGCCACCTCATGCGAAGAGTTCACTCATTGGAAAAGACTCTAATGCTGGGAGGGATTGGGGGCAGGAGGAGAAGAGGACGACAGAGGATGAGATGGCTGGATGGCATCACTGACTCAATGGACATGAGTCTGAGTGAACTCCGGGAGTTGGTGATGGACAGGGAGGCCTGGCATGCTGCGATTCATGGGGTTGCAAAGAGTCGGACACAACTGAGTGACTGAACTGAACTGAAGTGAAAAGGCAAAGAGGTGCTTTGTTTTCCCCAACCTGAAATCTCCTGTCTTTCTCCTTTCTTCAGGCGCTCAATCTGGGAGAAGAAATCCTGAAAGGCTGTGCCAGGCCCTGTGGAAACGCGCTCCCCCTCACAGGAGGGGAGCCTCAGCACAGTCCCCTCCCAGACACCTCTCAGAATGTTTTCAGCCCAGAGTGGGATGTGTTTTTCCAGTTCATCAGCTATAACAAACTGCCTTTTAAAAAACTCTCATGAAAGCAGAGGAGTGGCCCTGCGCCGCAGATCACTGGCATGCCCATAATCGCCACCATCCGTGCCATCTGTCCTCAGCTTTCCCTTCTGACCCTGGGCTGCACAGATCACTGGCGCGCCTATAATCGCCACCATCCATGTCATCTGTCCTCAGTTTTCCCTTCTGACCCTCTTCTGCCTCCCTCTGCCTCTGCTCTAGGTCCGCACAAGCCGTGTCTGGCTCTGGCTGGCAGCACTCAGAGGTGCAGTCTGCCGTCCACAATTAATGACAACGGTGGGATATATGTTGCTATATATAGTTCACCACTATGTGCCAGACACTTGGCTAAGTGTGGTCCAAAAAGATCTTATTCAATCTTCATAACAACCCTATGACATAGGAGGTATTTTATCTCTATTTAACAAGTGCAGAAACAGGCCCTAAAAGGCTAAGCAACCCGCCCAAGGTCATACAGCTAACAAATCTCAAAGAATAGATCTCAAACCTTGGTATCCATCTTATCCCAAAGAGTAATAATATTCTTCGTTGTTGTTCAGTCGCGAAGTCATGTCTGACTCTTTGCGACCCCATGGACTGTAGCCAGCCAGACTCCTCTGTCCATAGGATTTTTCCTGGCAAGAATACTGGAGTGGGTTGCCATTTCCTTTTCCAGGGGATCCGTCCAACCCAGGGATCAAACCCTCCTCTCCTGCATTAGCAGGTGGATTCTCTACCATTGAGTCATCAGGAAAGCCCCAAAAATGTTTTTTAACATTAGGCCATAAAGCCTGGGTGCAGAAATCATACAGATCTGAATTTCAGCTCTAATGCTACTACCACTTAACCCTTGTGCAATTTGGAAATTTATGCAATCTGAGTTTTCTCGAGTATGAAACGAAATAGCAATACCACTTAAGCTGATGGTTGTGAGCACTCAATGAACTAACATATAGGAAAGTTGTCTAGCAGGGTTTGTGCCATCCTGTAACCAGTACTCGGTGCACTCAATGCCACTCTTCCTCCTACCTGATTAGCAGTTACAGAGGCAGCCACGAAAAGATAATACCGAGGATAAACAGAAAGTGTGGATCACCATCACAGGTAACGCCAGTGATAGGTTTGCTCGGTCTCCCAGAGGTTCTGGTAATGCAAAACAAACCTAACCGCACTTCCTCCACGCCCTCGGTGGTAGTGAGCCCAAAACACTAAACCTTAGAAATTCGAAGCCGGAGCCGGAACTGGAGCCGCTAGGATACGCCTTCCCGCAGCCTCCTGCGTTACCCCACACGAGTCACTTTTGTCCACCCCACGATCTGGCAGCTCCCCTGGGGTCCCCCGCTACCAAGGCGCGTCCCGCTCCCCCTGGTACTAGCGAAACACAGAGCCGGCCCGAGTCCGCGTGTCTCCCCGGGCCGCAAGCCCGCCACCCCGCCGGAGGAGGCTGTGGGTTCCCGGGCACCAGAGGTCAAGCGCAGGCGGCGCCTCGTAGCCTGGAGCTGAGCCCGGAGCTCCGGCTCCCCCGGAAGACGCTGGGCAACTCTGGCCCTGGGCCGGTCGCCGATCGCCCGTCCAGCGGCTGCAGAGGCCCCATGCGCCCGGCCTACGCCCGGCCGCGCGGAGCCCAGGATGCGCCCACAGCGCGAGGGCGGCCCGGCCCAGTCGCGCGGATCCCCGGCTCTCCCGACCTGGCTCCTTCTCCTCTCCAGGGGACCGCTGGGTTCCGGGTACCCCGTCACACCGGGCCCGAAGCAGAGGAGAGTCCGCACTCACGGCTCGGCCACAGGGATGGGAGTTACTCCTTAAGGACCCGGCAGGCGGACACCGCACAGTCTCCCAGTCGCCGTGAGTCCAAGGAAACCCGGAGGATCCGCCGAAGGGCGGGGCGGGGCCGAGGGGCGGACCGAGGGGCGGGGCAGGGCCGGGGCTGATGGGCGGGGCCCAGTCGAGGGGCGAGGCCGAGGGGCGGGGTGGCGGGGCAGGGCTAGGGGCGGGGATGATTGGCGAAGCGGGGCGGGGCTGAGGGGCGAGGCGAGGCTGGGGCCGGCCGAGGGACGAGGCGGGGATGGGGGCGGGGCCCGGAAGAGGGGCGGGGCGGGGCCCGGTTGAGGGGCGGGGCAGGGCGGGGCTGAGGCCGGCTCCGTCCACCTCGGCCACTGCCTGCCCGAAACTGGTTTCTTACTGAAAACCCCTAGGAAACTTAAGGCTTTTTAAGTAAGTTATCCGGTACACCAAAATAAATTCCTGAAAATACAAGAATTTACATTTGAGAAAATTTAGACCGCATTGTGAACCAGAAAAGAATCAGGTTCAGCATGAAAGTAGACAAGTGCTAACTCCTACCCTCTGTTACGTTGAGAAGACTCTTGAGAGTCCCTTGGACTGCGAGGAAATCAAGCCAGTCAATCCTAAAGGAAATCAGTCCTGAATATTCATTGGAAGGACTGATGCTGAAGCTGAAACTCCAACACTTGGGCCACCTGATGCAAAGAACTGACTCATTTGAAAAGACCCTGATGCTGGGAAAGATTGAAGGCAGGAGGAGAAGGGGACGATAGGCGATAAGACGGTTGGATGGCATCACGACTCAATGGACATGAGTGTGAGTAAACCCCCGGGAGTTGGTGATGGACAGGGAGGCCTGGCGTGCTGCAGTCCATGGGGTTGCAAAGAGTTGGGCACAAATGAGCGACTGAACTGAACTGAACCACTGTTAGAGCGCTTTCAATGTGCACACTATCGGAATTATTTGATATTCTTAATTTCATTCAATCCTCACAGTTTGTGACGTATTTAGTGCCTACCCCCATTTTGCAAATGAGAAAAATACGAGTAACTTGAGATTTGATAGCTAAGTAATTGGCCTACTGCTCGAATTCACAGATTCAAAGTAATCTCTAAGCACCCCACCTGACTGTGACTTGATGCTGCCTGAGTTAAAACAGATTATCAGTATTATGGAAAACATTGCTACATTTGACTACTTGAAATTTGAACTTCCGCCCAAAAAAAACAGTTTAAGATAACAGAAGGTTGAGTCCAAAGACCGTCCTTAGGCAGGATACATTATTGTTATATAATCCTAAGGAATGTAGAGAAGGAAAAAAAAGTTTGTCCTTTCTTCCTCCTTGAGAATTCCAGACCCCTCTCTCCTTGGGGACCCCTAGACTCCCTATCAACCTGCCTAGGAAATGACTCCCTCAGTATCAAAGCAAGTGAAGATTCCTTCATTTACTCAACACCTCCTGGGTCCTTGTTTCTTGCCAAGCATTGTTCTATAGAGATGGGATAAACTAGCAAAAAAACAGAAGCTTCTATTCTAGAGGGAGAACAAATAATAAGTTATTAAAAAGAACCAAAATGATTTCAGATAACCATAAGTGCTGTGAAAGAAAAATCAAAATGGAGTCGATATTGCTAAAAGAGCTTCCTAAAATGGAGCCAGGAACCCTTGAGGGAGTGAGACATGCACATCTCAGCTCAGGTGGACTCTTAGTAGGAGCATCCAGACCATCTGCCCAAAGTCGATGAGACTCAAGATATTTATCTGACCCTAGTGACAGCTCCCCATTAAGAATAAATATCTTCTTTTCTGCATCAGAATCAGCCATAATTCTCACCAGACAACTTTAACAACCTCGTAGTATCTGCCTTTATAAGCCCCTGACTCTCTCTCCAGAAGCACTCTTCTGGTTTTTACCCAAGTCCTTGTCTCCCAAATTGCAATTCCTAAGGCCCTTGAGTAAAGCTCATTGTTGCAACCTTGACATGGATTATTATTCACATTATTGTATTATGCAGAAAATAATACAGAGTAATGTGATAGAAGCTATGGCAAACCTAGACAGTGTGTTGAAAAGCAGAGACATTACTCTGCTGACAAAGTTCCGTATAGTCAAGGCTCTGGTCTTCCCAATGGTCACGTACAGTTGTGAGAGCTGGACTGTAAAGACAGAATGCCAAATAATGGACGCCTTCGAACTGTGATGCCAGAAAAGACTCATGAGAGTCCTCTGGACAGCAAGGTGATCAAACCAGTCAGTCTTAAGGGAGATCAACCCTGAATATTCATTGGAAGGACAGATGCTGAAGATGAAGCGCCAATATTTTGGTCACCTGATGTGAAGAGCCGTCCCATTGGAAAAGTCCCTGATGCTGGGAAGAAATTGAGGGCAAGAGGTAAAGAGGGCTTCAGAGGATGAGATGGCTGGATGGCATCACTGATGCAATGGACATGAACTTGGGCAAACTCCAGGAGATGGTGAGAGACAGGGAGCCCTGGCGTGCTGCAGTCCATGGGGTCACAAAGATTCAGACACGACTGGGTGAATGAACAACAACACAATGTGACAGAAAGGGACTTGAGGATAATGAGAGCCTATTCAGACAGGGAAGGCCTCTCTAAGGTTACGGTATTTTATTTAAAGAGCCAGTCATGTGAAGAGGATCTGAAGGCAGAGGAAAGACAGCAGGGGAAAAGGCAAGTCTAGACTTAGCAAACTGCAGGAACAGAAGCAATACCTTTGTGGTTGGAACATAGCAGAAAGGAAAGAGAAGTATCTTATTTTGTTTTTACTAAAAGATTAGTAAAAACAACCTTTCTGTTTTGGTTTTTATTCTGTTTTAACAGTAAAGTGAAGGTCCTTGGGTACTTTAATTTTGTTGCAAGTTTCAAAATTTTCAGAATACCTAATATCAATACCTAACTTTGATGACCTCTGTTTCCACTACCACTGGGAGCAGAGACAATGAAATGGTTTTGTACTTTTAGTACCCAATAAGCAGTCTCTCATCTAAATGGACAGTGCCGTTGCTGATTAACTTATTTATTCTTCTCAAACTATAGTCTTAATTCCATTCTACTTTTGTACTTATTTATGCACTCATTTATTCAACATGTATTGAATGATTATTATGTATCAGGCATAACAAGGTTCTAGAAACAAAGAACAAATAGACATGGGACTAAACACCTGCCGGAGATTTAAAAGGATGCTAAAATGAATGAGAAATACAATATATATATATATATATATTCTTTTGGTGTTCTTCTACTTCACTAGTTATTCCTTCTTATATCCTTTGGGTTTTGATCCTCCTATTCCCAGTTCTTACACTGGAGTGCCCCAGGGTTTAGATCTTGACTTTTCTTTTTTCTATCTTCATCCAAACGTTTAGCTATCTCATCTAGCCTTACAGCTTTGAAATTCATCTATATTCTTTTTAAAAATTATTTATTTATAATGTATTTTGTGTGCATGGCCTTTCTTTAGTTGCTGCAAGTGGGTGCAACTCTTCATTGTAGAAAGTGGGCTTCTCATTGTGGTGACTTCTCTTGTTTCGGAACACACGCTCCAGGGCACATGGCTTCAGTAGTTGCAGCACTCGGCTCAGTAGTTGAGACTTGCAGGATCTAGAATGAGTGTTTAGTAGTTGTGGCACATGGGCTTAGTTGCTCCAAAGCTTGTAGGGTTGAACCCAAGTCCACTGCGTTAGCAGGCAGATTCTTAACCACTGGGCCACCAGGGAGGTCCTCCATCTATATTGTGAAGTTTACCAAACTTCTAAATCCTGAAACTCTAGATTCCAGCTTTCTACTTTGGGGGTGTATTAGTTATCTACTACTCCATAACAGATTACTCCAAATTTAGGGGCTTGCAATTAAGTAGTCATTTATTATCCTGCTACTGGGCAGGATATACCCTGAGAAAATCATAACTGAAAAAGATACATGTACTCCAGTGTTCATTGCAGCACTATTTATAATAGTCAGGACATGGAAGCAACCTAAATGTCCATCAATAGATGAATGGGTAAAAAAGATATGGTATATACATACAATGAACATTCAGTTCAGTTCAGTTCAGTCACTCAGTTGTGTCCGACTCTTTGCGAGCGGAATATTACTCAGCCATAAAAAGGAATGAAATTGAGTCATTTGTAATGATGTGGATGAACCCAGACTCTGTCATACAAAATGAAGTAAGTCAGAAAGAGAAAAACAATATACATGGAATCTAGAAAAATAGTGTTGATGACCCTATTTGCAGGGCAGGAATAGAGATGCAGACATACAGCAAGGACTTCTGGACGCAGAGAGGGAAAGGGAGGGTAAAATGAATTGAGAGAGTAGCATTGACATATATACCCTATCATGTGTAAAGCAGATTGTTGTACAGCACAGGGAGCTCAGCTTGGTGCTTTGTGATACCAGGAGGGGTGGGATGGGCAGGAAGGAGTGAGGAAGGTCTGAGCAGGAGAGGATATATGTATCCATTTATCTGATTCCCTTTGTTGTACAGCACAAACTAACACAACATTGTAAAGCAATTATACTCCAATAAAAACTTAAATTCAATGAGATATGACTAAGGAAAGAAAAAAGTTATAACCAAACTAGACAGCATATTAAAAAGCAGAGACGTTACTTTGCCAACAAAGGTCCATCTAATCAAAGCTATGGTTTTTCCAGTGGTCATGTATGGATGTGAGAGTTGGACTATAAAGAAAGCTGAGCACCAAAGAATTGATGCTTTTGAACTGTGGTGTTGGAGAAGACTGTTGAGAGTCCCTTGGACTGCAAGGAGATCCAACCAGTCCATCCTAAAGGAGATCAGTCCTGGGTGTTTATTGGATGGACTGATGTTGAAGCTGAAACTTCAATACTCTGGCCACCTGATGTGAAGAGCTGACTCATTGGAATAGACCCTGATGCTGGGAAAGCTTGAGGAAAGGAGGAGAAGGGGACAACAGAAGATGAGATAGTTGGATGGCGTCACCGACTCGATGGACATGAGTTTGAGTAAACTCCAGGAGTTGGTGATGGACAGGAAGGCCTGGCATGCTGCAGTCAATGGGGTTGCAAAGAGTCGGACACTACTGAGAGACTGAACTGACTGATGACAAAAATAAAGTTGTCATTTATTATATAAATTCTGTATCTCAGGAATTTCAGAGTGGCTTAGCTCTGTGGTTCTGGCTCATCATCTCTCATGAGAATTGCAGGCAGGTATTCTTCAGGGTTGCAGCTGTCTTCTGGTGCTGGAGGATCCACTTTCAAGATGGCTTGCTTACATGTAACAGTGGTGCACTTTGCTGGTGGGAGACCTCAGTTCCGTTCCCACCGGCCCCTCTCAATAGGGCTGCTTGAGTATCCTATGGCTCCTGGCTTGCCCCAGGGCAAACAATCTAAAAGACCACAACAGAAGCTGAATGAGTTTTATGATTTAGCCTCAGGAGTCATATACAATCACTTTTGCCATATTCCAGTGGTCAAATAAACCAGTCTATATCTAATTTGAAAATGTAATTCAGATGACCATTATATCTACTACTGCGGGCAGGAATCCCTTAGAAGAAATGGACTAGCCATCATGGTCAACAAAAGAGTCCGAAATGCAGTACTTGGATGCAATCTCAAAAACGACAGAGTGATCTCTGTTCGTTTCCAAGGCAAACTACTCAATGTCACGGTAATCCAAGCCTATGCCCCAACCAGTAACACTGAAGAAGATGAAGTTGAACGGTTCTATGAAGACCTACAAGACCTTTTAGAACTAACACCCAAAAAAGATGTCCTTTTCATTATAGGGGACTAGAATGCAAAAGTAGGAAGTCAAGAAACACCTGGAGTAATAGGGAAATTTGGCCTTGGAGTATGTAATGAAGCAGGGCAAAGGCTAATAGACTTTTGCCAAAAGAACGCACTGGTCATAGCAAACACTCTCTTCCAACAACACAAGAGAAGACGCTACACATGGACATCATCAGATGGTCAACACCAAAATCAGACTGATTTTATTCTTCGCAGTCAAAGATGGAGAAAAGGAAAGATATAAGCATCTGAATGCAGAGTTCCAAAGAATAGAAAGAAGAGATAAGAAAGCCTTCCTCAGTGATAATTGCAAAGAAATAGAGGAAAACAACAGAATGGGAAAGACTAGAAATCTCTTCAAGAAAATTAGAGATACCAAGGGAATATTTCATGCAAAGATGGGCACAATAAAGGAGAGAAATGGTATGGACCTAATAGAAGCAGAAGATATTAAGAAGAGGTGGGAAGAATACACAGAAGAACTGAACAAAAAAGATCTTCATGACCAAGATAATCACGATGGTGTGATCACTCACTTAGAGCCAGACATCTTGGAATGTGAAGTCAAGTGGGCCTTAGAAAGCATCACTATGAACAAAGCTAGTGGAGGTGATGGAATTCCAGTTGAGCTATTTCAAATCCTGAAAGATGATGCTGTGAAAGTGCTGCACTCAATATGCCAGCAAATTTGGAAAACTCAGCAGTGGCCACAGGACTGCAAAAGGTCAGTTTTCATTCCAATCCCAAAGAAAGGCAATGCCAAAGAATGCTCAAACTACCGCACAAATTGCATTCATCTCACATGCTAGTAAAGTAATGCTCAAGCTTCTCCAAGCCAGGCTTAAGCAATATGTGAACCGTGAACTTCCTGATGTTCAAGCTGGTTTTAGAAAAGGCAGAGGAACTAGAGACCAAATTGCCAACATCTGCTGGATCATGGAAAAAGGAAAAGAGTTCCAGAAAAACATCTATTTCTGCTTTATTGACTATGCCAAAGCCTTTGGCTATGTGGATCACAGTAAACTGTGGGAAATTCTGAAAGAGATGGGCATACAAGACCACCTGACCTGCCTCTTGAGAAACCTATCTGCAGGTGAGGAAGCAACAGTTAGAACTGGACATGGGACAACAGACTGATTCCAAATAGGAAAAGGAGTACGTCAAGGCTGTATATTGTCACCCTGCTTATTTAACTTATACGCAGAGTACCTCATGAGAAATGCTGGGCTGGAAGAAGCACGAGCTGGAATCAAGATTGCTGGGAGAAATATCAATAACTTCAGATATGCAGATGACACCACCCTTATGGCAGAAAGTGAAGAGGAACTCAAAAGCCTCTTGATGAAAGTGAAAGAGGAGAGTGAAAAAGTTGGCTTAAAGCTCAACATTCAGAAAACGAAGATCATGGCATCCGGTCCCATTACTTCATGGCTAATAGATGGGGAAACAATGGAAACAGTGTCAGACTTTATTTCTGGGGCTCCAAAATCACTGCAGATGGTGATTGCAGCCATGAAATTAAAAGACACCTCTTTCTTGGAAGGAAAGTTATGACCAACCTAGATACCATATTACAAAGCAGAGCTATTACTTGGCCAACAAAGGTCCATCTAGTCAAGGTTATGGTTTTTCCAGTGGTCATGTATGGATGTGAGAGTTGGATTGTGAAGAAAGCTGAGTGCCGAAGAATTGATGCTTTTGAACTGTGGTGTTGGAAAAGACTGTTGAGAGTTCCTTGGACTGCAAGGAGATCCAACCAGTCCATCCCAAAGGAGATCAGTCCTGGGTGTTCATTGGAAGGACTGATGTTGAAGCTGAAGCTCCAATACTTTGGCCACCTGATGGGGAGAGCTGACTCATTGGAAAAGACCCTGATGCTGGGAGGGATTGGAGGCAGGAGGAGAAGGGGGCGACAGAGGATGAGATGGCTGGATGGCATCACCGACTCAATGGACATGAATTTGAGTCATCTCTGGGAGTTGGTGGACAGGGAGGCCTGGTGTGCTGCGATTCATGGGGTCATAAAGAGTCAGACACGACTGAGCAACTGAACTGAACTAACTATATCTAATTTGAGATGCAATCCCACAAAGGAGTATATTCAGAAGTTAAGAACCATTGTGGACCATCTTGAAGACTGGCTAACAGAGATGTCTAATAATCATTTCAAATATAAATGTACGAATATACCCTCCTGATCTTCCTTCCCAAATCTGTATCTCCCAGAGTCTTTATCTCAAGTAATGTCAGCTGTTTGGGCCAAAACATTTGGAGAAATCTTTGCCTTTGTCAGATCCCGCCTCATCTGCTCCAGGGTGTTGGCTAATTCTATCAACTCTGCCTTCAAATTACGTCTGCCTTCTGACTATTTTCCAGCCTAGTCCAAGTCACCACAATTTCTTTCTAGATTACAGTAAATCCTAGTAACTGCTTCCTTACCAGCTCCCCTAGTCTGTTTTCAAAACTGTCAGAAGAATCTAATTAAAATGTAAATTAGAATGTGTCATGTGTGTGTCTGTGTGTGTGTATGTGTGTGTGTGCTCAGTCATGTCCAACTCTTTGCAACCCAATGAACTGCAGCCCACAAGGGGTCCTCTGTCCATGGAATTTTCCAGGTGATAATACTGGAGCAGGTTGCCATTTCCTACTCCAGGGGATCTTCCTGACCCAGAGGTAGAACCTGCATCTTCCCCATTGTCAAACAGATTCTTTACCACTGAGACACCTGGAAAGCCTGTGTCACATACAATCATACAAAGAAAAAAAGGCAAAGCACTTACAATGGTTTATGAGGTCCTACATTACTTGGTCCCCATCTCTTCTCTGACCTTATCTTTTCTTAATACTCTCCTCCTTGCTCATTCAATTTAGAGTGCTAGTTAGTTAGTTTTAATCACACAGTCGTGTCGACTCTTTAGGACTTCTGGACTCTACCACACAAGGCTCCTCTGTCATGGAATTCTCCAGGCAAGAATACTGGAGTGGGTTGTCATTTCCTCTTCCAGGGGATCTTCCTGACCCAGGGATCAAACCTGGGTCTTCTGCATTGCAGGCAGATTCTTTACCATCTGAGCCACCAGGGAAGCCCTTATATTCAGAGAAAATGTCGCTTGACTTCCAAATTCAGGCCTTTGCACTTTCATTTCCCCCCACATGATATGCTCTGCCCCCATATATCTTCAATGACTTATTCCCCCTTCCCACTCAGTGATTTCTTCTGTGGCCACCAACCTATTTAAAACTGTAATGCCTACAAAGAAGTATACCTATACCCCTTCCTGCTTATCTTCCTTTTCAGCATTTAGCACTGTCTCATATCTTTGGAGAAGGCAATGGTCACCCACTCCAGTATTCTTGCCTGGAGAATCCCATGGTCAGAGGAGCCAGGTGGGCTATAGTCCATGGGGTTGCAAAGAGTCAGACACGACTGAGCAACTAACACACACATTATATCTTTTATTATCTATCATATCTTTTATCTTGTTTACTGTCTCTTCCCAGCTGAAATATATACTCCACTAAGAATTATTCATTCAGCCTAGAAGAATATCAGGCATACTTTGCTGCTGCTGAGTTGTTTCAGTCATGTCCGACTCTGTGTGACCCCATAGATGGCAGCGCACCAGGCTCCCCTGTCCCTGGGATTCTCCAGGCAAGAACACTGGAGTGGGTTGCCATTTCCTTCTCCAATGCATGAAGGTGAAAAGTGAAAGTGAAGTCACTCAGTCATGTCTGACTCTTGGTGACCCCATGAACTGTAGCCCACCAGGCTCCTCCATCCATGGGATTTTCCAGGCAAGCGTACTGGAGTGGGGTGCCATTGACTTCTCCCAGGCATACTATAGAAGAGCAAAATATATTTGTTTAATGAGTGAAGAAATTGTGTCAGGCCCTATTATATGCAAAAATCTGACACATCATTGAGGTTACAGTATAGTGAAGGCACATATTATTGATTCTTATCATTGCTATCTTTAAAATTTATTCCAGATTGACAAATAATCACAAATATATAAAAGAAATGATGAAATGTGCTTAGAGTCATAAAGAAAATGAAAATATACTAAGGGGAATAAAGAAAATTTTCTCTGAGGAAGTAACATTTGGACAGAGAGTTGAAAGATGAATAGGAATTACCTAGGTAAGGAATAGTGGAGTGTGATCAGGAGACGGGGGAGGGTGACAAGGAAGTAAATGGAATGGGAAGGAATCCTGACAAAAAAAATATAACAGAGGGAAATCTGAGGCTCACGGGAGGTAAGCAAAGATACTGTCCCTGGAGCCAAGAGAGAAATATCACAGACTTGAGGAGACTAAAGAAACAGGACAATTAAACACAACAAGTAATCAGGATTTTATCTGAGTTGGGGAAAATTGTTACTATGAAGGAAAGCATTGGGACAATAAGCATATCTTGTATATTAAACAATAATATTCTGTCAACTTTGATTTCCTGATTTGATCATTGTACTGGGACTAAACTGCAACTCAGGAGACACCAGTTTGATTCCTGGGTGGGGAAGATCTGCTGGTGAAGGGATAGGCTACCCACTCCAGTATTATTGAGCTTCCCAGGTAGCTCAGATGGTAAAGAGTCTGCCTGTAATGTGGGTGACCTGGGTTCGATCTCTGGGTTGGGAAGATCCCCTGGAGAAGGGAAAGGCTACCCACTGCAGTATTCTGGCCTGGGGAATTTCATGGACTGTATAGTCCATGAGGTTGCAAAGAGTCAGAAACGACTGAGCGACCTTCACTTCACTTCACTAGGACTAAATAAGAGAATGTCCTTTTTTCTGGGCTTGAAGAGTCATGATATGTGTAATCTACTCTTAACAAGTTCAATAATAGAAAATAATAACAGGAATAAAATATACATGTTATATGTATGATATTTAAACAAAGATAATGTGACAAAATGTTAATCATGGATGAATTTAGGTGAAGAAAATATGAGATTTCTTGCAACTTTTCTAAGGATCTAAAACTAATGGATGGCAAAGAGTATATCAGATTTCTTGCAACTTTTCTAAGGATCTAGATTTTTTTTTTCAAAATAAAAAATTTAATTAAAATTTTAACTCTGGTTTAAATATCAGAAAGTCAATCTCAGGATTATGATGCCAGTCAGTGGTAAAAACCTATTATTCAGCAATATTGAGAAAGCTACCAGTAGAAAAATTTTTTAAAGAGAAAGTAAATTGTGAAAAGGACCTGTATATATTTTGCAAAATGCTTTAAAAATAAACACAATAGGGATGTCACTGATATAATCCTGAAGAAATGTGGTTGATCAACCGGTGGAAGGAGAAATCCCATAGACGAAGCTTTGAACTTGTTGTTAGAAGACATGAATTCAACTCTTCTACCAATATTTACTGGTCTTTCCTGATGGCTCCATGATAAACAATCCGCCTGCCAATGCAGGAGACACAGGAGATGGGCGTTGGATCCTTGGGTTGGGAAAATCCCCTAGAGGGGGGAAAAGGCAACCCACTCCAGTATTCTTGCCTGAAAAACCTCATGGACAGGGGAGCCTGGCGGGTTACAGTCCATGGGATCGCAAAGAGTTGGACAGGACTGAGCAACGACGAACCAATACTTACCAGCTATGTATCCTTGAATAATAAAACTCTTTAAGCTATAGTTCACTTGTTTATTAATTTTGGATACCACTTCACAATGTAGTTGGGAAGATCAAATGAAATGAAAGTGTGTGTTAATTCACTACATAGTATTAAGAGTACTATATAAGTGTAACCTAATTAAAACAAAACAAAACAAAACAAAAACTAACTATCTTCCCTTATTGGCCATAAAAATTTTTCATGTAATCCATTTACTAGGTTTTCAGCCTGTATTTTCTCTCACATCAATTCTGAGGTAGGTTCAAAACCTCTTCTTTCCCTTCAAAAGAATTCTAGTGCAATGAGAAGCAAGTACTGAATATTTTGAGGGGAAGCCAGGGGTTTCATACCATACAATCCAAAGCATATAACAGCTGTCAATCTTCTGCCCAAAGGCTTCCTCTTTCTAGTCCTTCTTACTGGATCAGTTTTGGCGGGTCATTGTTTATTCGGCTAAGCCCCTTGTTAGGTGCAGATTGTGGACTCTTAGTTGCAACATGCGGGATCAGTTCCCTCACCAGTGATGGAACCCAGGCCCCCTAAGTTGAAAGTATGGAGTCTTAGCCACTGGACCACCAGGGAAGTCCCTAGGCTGGTCATTCTTTGTCTCTGGCTTCTCTCTGACATCCTCCTCTTCCTTCATTCTTTCCTTTACATAGAATAGTTTAATCCTCCCAAGCATTTATTTCCTTAACGGACCCTCCAGTACCAGCATTCTCCCCACCTCTGGAGGCAGCAGAGAATTTTTTTTTTAAGCATTTTGTATTTGCATACATAAATTACTCTTGAGAGTCCCTTGGACTGCAAGGAGATCCAACCAGTCCATTCTGAAGATCAGCCCTGGGATTTCTTTGGAAGGAATGATGCTAAAGCTGAAACTCCAGTACTTTGGCCACCTCATGCGAAGAGTTGAGTCATTGGAAAAGACTCTGATGCTGGGAGGGATTGGGGGCAGGAGGAGAAGGGGACGACAGAGGATGAGATGGCTGGATGGCATCACTGACTTGATAGATGTGAGTCTCAGTGAACTCTCGGAGTTGGTGTTGGACAGGGAGGCCTGGCGTGCCGCGATTCATGGGGTCGCAAAGAGTCGGACACGACTGAGCGACCGATCTGATCTGACCTGACATAAATTATGGAATGCTGATCTGCCCTTGTGCCAAAGCCAAGACAGACTCCTAGGATGGGTAGAAGTCTGCAGCCAGAAAGGCGCTATCTTCCGGGCCGCAACCCAGCGGGCGCAGGGACGAGGAGCCACTACGTCCCACCTAATGGGGCATTGCCCGCCCGCAGACGTAGTGCGCCGGAAGCTGCCACGCGGTACCGGAAGCGGGGGTGAAACCAGAAGCGGGCGTGGAACCGGAAGTGGGCTGGCGCGACTCTCTCTGGAGAGACGGAAAGCCTTTAGCTCTGCCCCGCTCCTTGCGGCGGAAGAGGTGAAAAGTCAGCACTGAGAGTTATACAACATGGCGCTAGCCGTGCGCTTTTGGTGCCTTCTCCCTGTGGGACGTAGCGCCGCCTGGGGACTTCGACTTCCGGCAGGTGCTGCCGGCAGACGGCGGCAGCGCGTTCCTTGGCGACTCGGCGCCTCTGAGGTACCTTCGCCGCCCCAGCTCTCCGCTTTCCTCCCCCAGCGACCGTTCTCCGGCGGCGCCTTCATTCTTGAGGCCCCGGGGGCCCCGCGTCGCCTTAGGGTGTGTGGGGAGCTGAGGAAAGACCTCGGGGCCGTGCGCCTGGAGCACACCCGTGACCTCGAGGGATGTAGGTCCTCCCCTTTGCGCAAGCCTGCTTTCCTCTCTGAAAACCGGGGTCGGAGGAGGAGCGAGGGCCAGGGAGAACCTGCTCCTGCCTATGTCTCCTGTGTGAATACCTGGTGGACAGTGGGGAGAAAGCTCTTGACCGCAGTGAGATGCTTTTCCCTTTCAGTGATGGCCCGATACGGTGACAGCTCCTGAGGCTGTCAGTCTGTCGTACCTGGGAAAGCTTGCGGTGTGAAAAGAAAATTCCTGCGACTCAGACGTTTTTGCTATGTAGGTTTAAAAAATTATTTTCTAGTTTCTTGCTTCATCTGCATAATGTAAGGAAGGATGTTGGGATAGATTGTCATCCCAGTTTTGGCATTTCTGTTAGACTGATTGGTCTTGGTTTGTGTAATCTGTGAAACAGGGTGGAAGGGTGAGGTTGCGCTTTGGGTATGTATCGTTTGAACTAGAGGCTTCATTATTTTAAATACACATTTTTGATCTCCTGCTATGTTCAGAGTTCTGGGGTGAGGGAGGGATGAATGACCGTAAGGATAGATCCCTTTCCTTGTCAGAGCTTATAGCCACATGGGTTGATGTTTCATGATGTGAACAGAGGAATGGGAGGAGTATTCAGTTCAGTTGCTCAGTCGTGTCCGTCTCTTTGCAACCCCATGAACCACAGCATGCCAGGCCTCCCTGTCCATCACCAACTCCCAGAGTCCACCCAAACCCATGTCCATCGAGTTGATGATGCCATCCAACCATCCCATTCTCCATTGTCCCCTTCTCCTGCTCTCAATCTTTCCCAGCATCAGGGTCTTTTCCAATGAGTCAGCTCTTCGCATCACGTGGCCAAAGTATTGGAGCTTCAGCCTCAACATCAGTCCTTCCAGTGAACACCCAGGACTGATCTCCTTTAGGATGGACTGGTTGGATCTCCTTGCAGTCCAAGGGACTCTCAAGAGTCTTCTCCAACACCACAGTTCAAAAGCATCAAGTTTTCGGCGCTCAGCTTTCTTTATAGTCCAACTCTTACATCCATACATGACCACTGGAAAAACCATAGCCTTGACTAGACGGACCCTTGTTGGCAAAGTGATGTCTCTGCTTTTTAATATGTTGTCTAGGTTGGTCATAACTTTCCTTTCAAGGAGTAAGCATCTTTTAATTTCACTGCTGCAATCACCATCTGCAGTGATTTTGGAGCCCAGAAAGATTACGTCAGCCACTGTTTACACGGTTTCCCCATCTATTTGCCATGAAGTGTTGGGACCGGATGCCATGATCTTAGTTTTCTGAATGTTGAGCTTTAAGTCAACTTTTTCACTCCCCACTTTCACTTTCATCAGGAGGAGTATTAAGTATGACATTAGCCTCAAGTTTCCAAATTAGAGCTTTGGTGAGTTAAAAATTCCGTTTTAGTGAAATGATCATAGTTTAGATAATAACAGCTAACATTTGTTGAACCATTACTATAACCAGGCATTATGTGTTAAACATTACCTGATTTGTTTACTGAAATGTTTCCATGAACCTTATGAATTAAGAACGGCTATATCGTGTCTTTTTGATAATGGCCATTCTAATGGGTGTGAGGTGAGATTTCATTATGGTTTTAATCTGCTTCCCCCTGGTGATTAGTGATGTTGAGTACCTTTTCATGTACCTGTTGGCTGTCTTTAAATGTTTGGGAAAATGTCTCTTCAGATCCTCTGCTCATTTTTTTTTTTTTAATGCATGATTTTTTGTTTTGTTTTGCTGTTGCATTGTATGAGTTCTTAATATATTTTAGTTGCTGACCCCCTATCAGATATATGATTTGCAAATATTTTTTCCCTTTCACTAGGTTGCCTTTGAAGAAAGTAGGGAAAACCACTAGACCATTCAGGTATGACCTAAATCAAATCCCTTATGATTATACAGTGGAAGTGAGAAATAGATTTAAGGGACTAGATCTGATAGATAGAGTGCCTGATGAACTATGGACTGAGGTTCGTGACATTGTACAGGAGACAGGGATCTAGACCATCCCCATGGAAAAGAAATGCAAAAAAGCAAAATGTCTGTCTGGGGAGGCCTTACAAATGGCTGTGAAAAGAAGAGAAGCGAAAAGCAAAGGAGAAAAGGAAAGATATAAACATCTGAATGCAGAGTTCCAAAGAATAGCAAGAAGAGATAAGAAAGCCTTCTTCAGCGATCAATGCAAAGAAATAGAGGAAAACAACAGAATGGGAAAGACTAGGCATCTCTTCAAGAAAATCAGAGATACCAGCGGAACATTTCATGCAAAGATGAGCTCGATAAAGGACAGAAATGTATGGACCTAACAGAAGCAGAAGATATTAAGAAGAGATGGCAAGAATACACAGAAGAACTGTACAAAAAAGATCTTCACGACCCAGATAATCATGATGGTGTGATCACTGACCTAGAGCCAGATATCCTGGAATGTGAAGTCAAGTGGGCCTTAGAAAGCATCACTATGAACAAAGCTAGTGGAGGTGATGGAATTCCAGTTGCACTATTTCAAATCCTAAAAGATAATGCTGTGAAAGTGCTGCACTCAATATGCCAGCAAATTTGGAAAACTCAGCAGTGGCCACAGGACTGGAAAAGGTCAGTTTTCATTCCAATCCCAAAGAAAGGCAATGCCAAAGAATGCTCAAACTTACCGCACAATTGCACTCATCTCACACGCTAGTAAAGTAATGCTCAAGCTTCTCCAAGCCAGGCTTTAGCAATACGTGAACCGTGAACTTCCAGATGTTCAAGCTGGTTTTAGAAAAGGCAGAGGAACCAGAGACCAAATTGTCAACATCCACTGGATCATCGAAAAAGCAAGAGAGTTCCAGAAAAAACATCTATTTCTGCTTTATTGACTATGCCAAAGCCTTTGACTGTGTGGATCACAATAAACTGTGGAAAATTCTGAAAGAGATGGGAATACCAGACCACCTGACCTGCCTCTTGAGAAATTTGTATGTGGGTCAGGAACCAACAGTTAGAACTAGACATGGAACAACAGACTGGTTCCAAACAGGAAAAGGAGTATGTCAAGGCTGTATATTGTCACCCTGCTTATTTAACTTATATGCAGAGTACATCATGAGAAATGCTGGACTGGAGGAAGCACAAGCTGGAATCAAGATTGCTGGGAGAAATATCAATAACCTCAGATATGCAGATGACACCACCCTTATGACAGAAAGTGAAGAGGAACTAAAAAGCCTCTTGATGAAGGTGAAAGAGGAGAGTGAAAAAGTTGGCTTAAAACTCAACATTCAGAAAACGAAGATCATGGTGTCTGGTCTCATCACTTCATGGGAAATAGATGGGGAAACAGTGGAAACAGTGTCAGACTTTATTTTTTGGGGCTCCAAAATCACTGCAGATGATGATTACAGCCATGAAATTAAAAGACGCTTACTCCTTGGAAGAAAGGTTATGACCAACCTAGATAGCATATTGAAAAGCAGAGACATTGCTTTGCCAACAAAGGTCCATCTAGTCAAGGCTATGGTTTTTCCAGTGGTCATGTATGGATGTGAGAGTTGGACTGTGAAGAAAGCTGAGGGCCAAAGAATTGATGCTTTTGAAGTGTGGTGTTGGAGAAGACTCTTGAGAGTCCCTTGGACTGCAAAGAGATCCAACCAGTCCATTCTGAAGGAGATCAGCCCTGGGATTTCTTTGGAAGGAATGATGCTGAAGCTGAAACTCCAATACTTTGGCCACCTCATACGACGAGTTCACTCATTGGAAAAGACTCTGATGTTGGGAGGGATTGGGAGCAGGAGGAGAAGGGGACGACAGAGGATGAGTTGGCTGGATGGCATTACTGACTTGATGGACGTGAGTCTGAGTGAACTCCGGGAGTTGGTGATGGACAGGGAGGCCTGGCGTGCTGTGATTCACGGGGTCCCAAAGACTCGGACATGACTGAGTTACCCAACTGAACTGTACTAAACTGAGGTTGCCTTTTCATTTTGTTCATTGTTTCTTTTGCTGTGCAGAGGTTGTTTTAGTTTGATGAAATCCCACTTATTTTTTTTTTTTTTTTTTTGCTTTTGTTGTTTTTGGTGTCAAATTTAGTCATAGCCAAAATCAGTGTCATGGAGCTTATCTTTATGTTTCTAGGCGTTTCATGGTTTCAGGTCTTAAAATGAAGTCTTTAATTCATTTTGAGCTCATTTCTGTGTATGGAGTAAGGAAGTGGTCCAGTTTCATTCTTTTGCATGTGGTTGTCCAGTTTTCTCAACACCATGGAGACTATCCTTTCTCCATTATATATTCTTGACAGTAATTAACTGGCAACATAGGCATGGGGTTATTTCCAGGCTCTCAATTCTGTTTCATTGGTCTATATGTCTGTTTTTTATGTGAATACCATACTAGTTTGATCACTAATTTAGTTTGAAATCAGGAAGCATGATGCCTTTGTTTTGCTCTTTTTTCTCTAGATTGTTTTGGCTACTTCGGATTTTTTGTAATTCATACAAATTTTAGGATTGTTTGTTCTATTTCTGTGAAAAACACCATTGGAATTTTGATAGGGATTTTATTAAGCCTGCAGATTGCTTTGGGTGGTATGGGCCTTTTAATGATATTAATTCCTCTAAACCATGAACGTGGAATGTGTTTCCATTACACTCTCTAAAGTTTCTTTCATCAGTCATAGTTTTCAGTGTACGGGTCTTTTACTTGCTTGGTTAAGTTTATTATTCCTAGGTATTATTCTCTTTGGTGTAATCATAAATGAGATTGTTTTCTTAATTTCTCTTTTTGATAGTTTTTTATTAGTATATAAAAACAATATATTCTTGTATATTGATTTTGTATGCTACAACTTTACTGAATGTATATGTTATTTCTAATAGTTTTTTTGTGGAGTCTTTAGGGTTCTCTGTGTGTACTATTATGTCATCTGCAGATACTGACAGTTTTACTTTTTTTTTCCTTGCCTAATTGTTCTGGCTGGAACTTTCAATACTATACTGAATAAAAGTGGAAAGAGAGGGTATCCTTGTCTTGTTTCTCACGTTAGAGAAAAAACTTCTGAAAACTTCTGACTTAACGATTCATTGTAATGTTGATTATGACCTTGTTGTTTATGGCTTTTATTTTGTTGAAGTACATTCCCTCTGTGCCCACTTTGTTCAGAATTTTGTCTTAAATAGATACTGTATTTTGTCAATGCTTTTTCTGCATCTATTGATGATCGTATGATTTTTGGCATTCATTTTGTTAATGTAGTATATCAGATTGATTTGCACATGTTACCTTTTTTGTATCCTCTAAATAAATCTAACTTGATCTTGGCTTATGATTATTTTAAGGTATTGTTGAATTTCATTTCCTAATTTTGTTGAAGATTCTTGCATTTATGTTCATCAGGAATATGGGCTTGTACTTTTTTTTTTTTTTTTTTTCTTTTAATGTTCTTGTCTGTCTTTGGTATTATGGTAATGCTAGGCTCTTAAAAATAGTTTGGCAGTTTTTCCTTTTCAACTTTTGAAAGCATTTGAGAAGGATTGATGTTCATTCCTTAAATGATAGAATTCACCAGTGAATCCATCTAGTCCTAGGCTGTTCTTTGTTGAGAGGCTTTTGATTACTGATTCAGTTGTCTTAAATGGTCTGTTCAAAAATTTTTTTTATAATACAGTCTTGACAAGTTGTTTGCTAGTAGGAATTGATCTACTTCTTCTGGATTCAAATTGTTGGTGTGTCATTTTCCATAGTAATCTCTTATGGCACTTTGTACTTCTGTTGTATCGGTTATCATCATCAGTTTGCATACAATAATGCAACTTTTTTTTAACTTTTACAATGCTGTTTGTTTCACTTTGTGAGTCTTATGATTTTGTTAGAGCCCAGAGGGTTGGCCAGGCCTCCTTGGATTCAAGAATTCCAAGACGCACTCCCTTCCTTATCTAAAGTGCTGCCTAACTTACTGTGCTTGCAGGCAAGCATGGAATCCGAGCAGTGTCCAGGCAGGTCAGAAGCAGGTCAGAGGTCTGTTCTGCTAATTCTGAAGCCAGAGATAAAAAATTCACAAGGTTTAAAAAAAAAAAAAAATTCCTAAAAATCTATTCAGCCACTCTCTGTCTTTTGATTGGGAAACTTGGCCTATTTAATTTTAAACTAATTATTGATAGCTATGGCTCTGACGGGCTTCCCAGGTGGCTCTAGTGGTAAAGAACCTGCCTGCCAATGCAGGAGACGTTAGAGATATGGGTTCGATTCCTGGGTCAGGAAGATCCCCTGGAGGAGGGCATGGCAACCCACTCCAGTATTCTTGCTTACAGAATCTTCATTGACCGAGGAGTCTGGCAGGCTGCAATCCATACGGTCACATAGAGTCAGGCATGACTGAAGTGACTTAGCATGCACGCATGCATGGTTCAGACAGTAAAGAATCTGCCTGCAATGCAGGAAACCTGGGTTTGATCCGTGTGTTGGGAGGATCCCTTGGAGAAGGAAATGGCAACCCACTCCAGAATGCTTGCCTAGAGAGTCCCATGGGCCGAATTCCAATAACATGGCATGCTACAGTCTATGGGATTGTAAAGAGTCAGATGTGACTCAGTGACTAACTCTTTTATTTATTGCTATTTTCTTAATTTTTTTTAGTTGTTTTGTAATTCCTTTGTTTATTCTTTTGTTGTCTTCCTTTGTGATTTATTTTTCGAAATAGAATGCTTATATTCCTTTGTCTTTCTCTTTGGTGTATCTCCTATAGGTTTTTGCTTTGTGGTTACCATGAGGCTTACATAAAACATTTTAGAGCTTTAACAGCCTATTTTAAGTTGATAGTAACTTAGGTTTGAATGTTTTCTAAAGCTGTAAGTTTTTGCTGCTCCCCGCTCCCATGTTTTATGTTTTTGGTATCACAATATATTTCTTTTTATCTTTTGTGTTTGTTAACAAATTATTGTACTTATTGTTACTAGTTTTGTCTTTTAAATTTCATACTAGCTTTATAAGCGATTAACTCATCTTTATGACATTAGATTTTTGAATTTTCGTATATGTGAGATTTATACTTTCATGTGTTTTCCTGTTACTCATCAGCACTTTTTCACTTCAAATTAAGTCCCTTTAAGGTTTCTTGTAAGACCATTCTGGTGATGATAAACTTCTTTAGGTTTTACTTGTCTGGAAAACTGAATCTCTGCCTCAATTCTAAAGGGGAACTTTCTGGGTGGAGTGTTCTTATTTGGCAGTTTTTCCCTTCAGCATTTTGAATATATCCTGTCTGTCTATCTCCCTTTGGCCTGTAGAGTTTCTGCTGAGGTATCTGCTGATAAATCTTGCAGGGTGGGGTGGGGGAATCCCTTGTGTGTAAAAGGTTGCTTTTCTCTTGCTGCTTTTAAGGTCTCCTGCTTGTTGTGTCACTTTCGTTTTCATGTGTCTTGGTGTGGGTCTCTTTGGATTCATTTTTTTTTTTTTTTTTTTTTTGCCTTGGTTTCCTGGATCTGGATACTTGTTTTCTTCTCTAGGTAAAGGAAGTTTTAACCATTTATTCAAATAAGTTTTATGCCCTTCTTCTTTTCCTTCTGAGACACCTACAATACAAAGATTGGTCTGCTTGATGCTGTCCCTTAAGTCCCTTAAGTTATCTTCACTCTTCTGTATTCTTTTTTTTCCCTTTGTGCTTCTCTGATTAGATGAGTTCCATTGCTCTGCCTTTGAGTTCGCTAATACCTTCTTCCATTCTTCCAGTCTACGGTTGAAGCCCTCTGTTGTATTTTTCAATTTAGTTACTGTATTCTTCAGATCTGTGATTTCCGTTTGCTGCTTTCTTATATTTTCTTTTCCTTTGTTGCAATTCTGACCTTCATCTGTTTTCCCCCTGAGCTCAGTGAGCATCTTTGTGGCTTATTTTGTACACTGTCAGATAAATCCCTGATTTCCATTTCATTAAGGTCTTTTTCTGAGGCCTTATAATTGGAGAGGATTACAGCTGGTCCTTATCTGTGTGTTTAATTAGCAACCTTCCCTTAGGTCTAGCTTTGAAGATAAACTAATAGGCCTCTGTCACAGAAAGGTTGGAAGTTTGGTCTGTTTTCTCTGTACAGTAAATCCTCTATATATGAGTGAACTCCATTCTGAGAAAACATTCGTTAAGTCCAATTTGTTCCTAAGTCCAACAAAGGTAGCCTAGGTATCTAACTAGCACAGTCTTATACTGTGTTGGCTGTATATTATGATCCTGTAATAGGTTTATAATACTTTTCACACAAATAATACATTTAAAAAGTCATCAAAAATAAAACATCTGTAATTTTATAGTATTTTACCTTGAAAAGTACAGTGGTACAGTACCAAAGCTGACATATGGGGGCTGGCATTGAGTGAATAGGCAAGAAGAGTTCCTGACTGGAGGAGGGAGAAAAGGTAGACGATAGTAGAGCTAATAGGAGCAGAAGATATTAAGAAGAGGTGGAAAGAATACACAGAAGAACTATACAAAAAAGCTCTTAATTACACAGATAACCACAGTGGTGTGATCACTCTCCTAGAGCCAGACATCGTGGAGTGTGAAGTCAAGTGGGCCTTAAAAAGCATCGCTGTGAACAAAGCTAGTGGAGATGGTGGATTTCCAGCTGAGCTATTTCAAATCGTAAAAGATGATGCTCTTAGAGCGCTGCACTCAATAATGCTGGCAAATTTAGAAAAATCAGCAGTGGCCACAGGACTGGAAAAGGGCAGTTTTCATTCCAGTCCTAAAGAAGGGCAATGCCAAAGAATGTTCAAACTACTGCACAAATGCACTCATTTCACATGCTAACAAGGTCATGCTGAAAATCCTTCAACCCAGGCTTCAACAGTATGTGAACCAAGAACTTCCAGATGTGCAGGCTAGATTTAGAAAAGGCAGAGGAATGAGAGATTGAATGGCCAACATTTGTTGGATCATGGAAAAAGCAAGAGAGTTGCAGAAAGACATCTACTTCTGCTTCATTGACTACACTAAAACTTTTGACTGTGTGGATCACAACAAACTGGAAAATTCATAGAGAGATGAGAATAACAGACCACCTTATCTGCCTCCTGAGAAACTTGTGTGCAGGTCAAGAAGCAACAGTTAGAACCTGACATGGAACAACAGGATGGTTCCAAATTTGGAAAGGGGGTACATCAAGGCTTTATATTGTCACTCTGCTTATTTAACTCACATGCAGAGTACAACATGGGAAATGCCAGGCTGGATGAAGCACAAGCTGGGATCAGATTGCCAGGAGAAAATATCAGTAACCTCAGCTATGCAGAGGACACCACCCTTACGGGGTGGAGGAACAAAGAGGAACTAAAGAGCCTCTTGATAGAGGTGAAAGAGGAGAGTGAAAAAGCTGGCTTAAGACTCAACATTAATAAAATGAAGATCATGGCATTTGGTTTGATCACTTCATGGCAAATAGATGGGAATACAATGGAAACAGTGACAGACTTTATTTTCCCCGCATATGGTGACTGCAGCCGTGAAATTAAAAGACACTTGCTCCTCGGAAGAAAAGATGTGACAAACCCAGACAGCATATGAAAAAGCAGAGACATTATTTTGCCAACAGAGGTCCATAAAATCAAAGCTATGGTTTTCCCAGTAGTCATGCATGGATGTGAGAGTTGGACCATAAAGAAGGCTGAGTGCCAAAGAATTAATGCTTTTGAACTGTGGTGCTGGAGAAGACTCTTGAAAGTCCCTTGGACTGCAAGGAGTTCAAACCAGTCAATCCTAAAGGAAATCAATTCTGAATATTCATTGGAAGGAGTGATGCGGAAGCTCCAATACTTTGACCACCTATGCAAAGAGCTGACTCATTAGACAAGACCCTGATGCAGGAAAGATTGAAGGCAGGAGAAGGGGAAGACAGAGGACAAGATGGTTGGATGCCATCACTGACTCAGTGGACATTAACTTGAGCATGCTCTGGGAGATGGTGGAGGACAGGGAAGCCTGGTGTGCTGTGGTCCTTGAGTTTGCGACTGAGTGACTGAACAGCCCAAGTAGAGCTGAAGGGTCATCAGCAAAGGGGACGGAGGGCAAGTTGCAATATGACTCACACCTGATGTTGATGGCATAGGTTCTGGTTCCTTGCTGGATTCTAGTTTATCCACCCTCTTGATAAAATGATCCAGTGCTGTCTGAGTAGTAGGTCTTTTTCTTCTTATCATAGATGACATGATAGCACTGGACTGCATTCTGGTGGCTCCTGCAACCTTTGTGTACCGTTCTGCATTCAGGTCCTGTGCCTCAGAAACTAACAGTGCCTCCTCAAGTAAAGAAAATGCCCTTGCTGTTTCCTGCACTATGAATCTCTTTGGTTCTTTAGTTACTTCTTTCACTGTCTCTCTTCATTCTTTCTTTGGACCTCCAGTTCCATCAGATCATCATTAGTAAGCTCCTCATGTTGCACAGCCATGAGTTCAGTTAAGTCGTCCTTTTGCAGATCTAGTTACAGCTTCTTGCTGAGGGTCACTAAGTTGCCGAAGACCTCTTTGGACTCCTCATCCACTTTTTCAAATCCAAGAAAATTGTGAACAGACTGTGGGCTTGTTTCAAGCCTCATTCATGATGATGGCCATAACTTCACACCAAGCAAAGTCAATGTTTTTTTATGCCTTGTAGATGTTATAGTTCTTCCAAAATTGTCACAGGTTGTTCCTGATTCGATTAAGTATGACATGAATAATATTTTTTGAAAGTGACTCCTAACTGCCTAGTCCATGAGTTAGATGAGCAATGAATATTTTGTGGCAGATGCAGTACATGGGATGAAAGTCGTCCATGAATATGGTGTGACATCAAGCATTGTTGAACGGCAAAACATTGTGGAATGGGGCATCCTTCTCCAAGCAGTATTTCTCTATCTCCAGGATAGAGTGGTGGAAAAACAAGTCCTGGAACATGGCCTGTGTAACCCAAGTTTTGGGGTTACTCTTCCACGCAACAGGAAGAGAGCCCTTGGCTATGTTTTCAGTGGCTCTAGGGCTCTCTGAATGATAAACTAAGGAAGGCTTCAGCTTCATGTCGCCTAAACATTGCCACCAAACAACAGAGTTAGCCTGTCCTTTGTTGCTGTATAGCCTGGCATCATTTTTCCTCCATACTGATGTAACCATAGTCTGGCATCTTCTCAAGTACAGGCTTGTCTCATCCACGTTAAAAACCTGCTTGAGTAAATACGTACCTTCATCAATAATTTCTCAAAGCATTTCAGGAAATTCCTGGGCAGCTTCTCTATCTGCACTCACTGCCTCACCACTTACTTTTACGTTGTGAAATTTGGCTCTCGCCTTGAACTGATGAAACCAGCCATGGCTGGCATTAAGAGATGCGTCCTCTGATTCTTCGCTGTGATTCTGCTTCAAGTCTTCATAAAGGGTTTTAGCTTTCTTTTGAATCAGTGTTAAACTTAGTGGGACTCAAGGCTGATGCTGATCCTGCATCCACAAACCAAGCAGTTTCTCCGTCTTCTCCATCACTCTTCTGCGCTTTGGTGTTACTGTTGACATCATCGACAGCAGACCTCATGTGTTCTGTGATCTTGTTCTTTAGAATCCTGCTGCTGCTTTAAAATCGTGTGGAACGATTCATGTTTTAAGAACAAGTAATGTCTTCTATCTTTTCGCCTTGCTCCCCTCTCTCAATTATTTTGACTTCTGTTTCCATCGTTACTGTTTCTTAGCAGTACCAGCTACTTGACCGCCACTGTTACGCTTGCTTCCAAGCATCCTGGGCATGAAATAAAGATACCCTACTGCCGTGCTCTATATAGTACTGGACAGTAAAGTGCACAAAAGCACAACCACTTCTGGAGGATGCATGCAGGTGACAGTGTACACTGGTCACGTGAGCTAACTTAGGTGATTAGGATGAGGATGCACGTTCACATCTCTGAAAGTTTGCTCCTTGAAGGTTCACGTGTAGAGGACTTAACTGTACTGTGCCCTGGGGGTTAGGGAGGCTAGCCACTGTAGAACTGTTTTTCTGTT
This sequence comes from Bubalus bubalis, assembly GCF_019923935.1. Taxonomy (NCBI): domain Eukaryota; kingdom Metazoa; phylum Chordata; class Mammalia; order Artiodactyla; family Bovidae; genus Bubalus; species Bubalus bubalis. Next base: position 6,045,394 of record NC_059171.1, on the reverse strand, counting down.
TGTTACAGGTCTGTGAAACTCATGAACGTTAAGCCTCATTGGCCATCAGAGTCAAGAGAACCAGGAGCGCCCCCTGGTGGGAGCTGTGCAGACTGGAGCACCAAGTGAAAGTGTCAGTCGCTCAGTCGGCCCGACTCTCTGTGACCCCAGGGACTGCAGCCCGCCAGACTCATCTGTGCATGGGGATTCTCCAGGCAGGAACACTGGAGTGGGTTGTCATTGCCTTCTCCAGGGGATCATCCTGACCCAGGGATAGAACTTGGGTCTCCTGCACTGCAGGCAGATGCATTACTGTCTGAGCCACCAGTGAAAGTGAAGTTGCTCAGTCATGTCCAGCTCTTTGGGAATGCATACACTGTAGCCTACCAGACTCCTCCGTCCATGGGGTTTTCCAGGCAAGAGTACTGGAGTGGGTGGCCATTTCCTTCTCCAGGGGATCTTTCTGACCCAGGGATTGAACCCGGGTCTCTTGCATTGCAGGCAGACGCTTTACGTCTGAGCCTCCAGGGAAGCCCTTTCAGTATGCACAGGGTCTTGGGGGAGATACTGGTTACCTGCAGCATGGCCAAGGGAGAGTGCCGTGACATGCCCGCCCTCTGAGTTCTCTTAAGTGATTACTCTAGGCCCCTAGACACGTGTTAAAGTAGATGCCTGCTCCTCAGGCGGAAGTTTTAATGTAAGCCAATAAGGCTCTTTCACGGAAAGGCTGACTGCCTCTGTGCTGGACTCTGGGGTAGGTGAGCTTGAGTGAGCCCTTAAGAGCCACTTCTCAGTGCGCTGCAGTCTTCTGCGTGTCATAGACCCGAGCTCCATTGCCTTTCTGAGCTAGATACTTTGAGCGCTCATTTCTCAGGTATAGGTCTTTTAAGTTGGGGTGCCCATTGTGGGTTTCAAACCCTTCATTACTCAGGGAGAAGCTCAGGGTTGTGAGTTGCCTCCCTCCTCACCAAAACTGTGGTTTGTGGGAAAATTTTGTCTCAGTCTTTCCTACCTGTTTTGAAGTGGGTTTTTCTTCCTTTGCCTGATATGAAGGAGTCACTCAGCTGGTTTGGGCATTTCTTTCAGAGAAAGAAACCTTTTTTTTCTTTACTAAATGTAGCTGTAGGTCTGGTGTGTCTGTGTGGGAGGTGGGTTCAGCATCCTCCTAGGTTGCCATCTTGAACCAGGACCCAGTGGGGACCATTTTCAAGGCTGCTTAACCACAACTAAATTCTGAAAACCTGTAGACCATGTTAAGTATTTATTTTATTCTAAAGGTTATAGGAAACTATGAAAGACTTTCAAACAGAGAATTCATAAGCTCAGATTTGAATTAAAAAAATAACTGCCCCGTGTCAGGAGTAGGTAGGCTAGTGTGGATGCTGGAAATGAAAAGATCACCGGTGGCTCAGAGGTTAAAGCGTCTGCCTGTAAGGCGGGAGACCTGGGTTCGATCCCTGGGTCAGGAAGATCCCCTGGAGAAGGAAATGGCAACCCACTCCAGTATCCTTGCTTGGAGAATCCCATGGACAGAGGAGCTTGGTGGGCTACAGTCCACGGGTCGCAAAGAGTCGGACACGACTGAGCGACTTTCGGTTCGGTATAGAGGATGAGTATGCTGTGGTGGTTTGAACTTTAGTTTTAGCCGTGGAAATGGAATAAGTGGATGCCATAAAAGGATATCAGTAATGTGAAATTTGTGTACCTAAAAGATAGCTTTGATGAGGGAGTTCAAAGGAAGAAATCAAGGATGATTCTCCGTGTTCTGTCTCCTCCAGTAGTGTGGATGGTGGCGCTGTTTCCTGGGACAGGACCAAAGGGAACAATTTAAGTCCAACGATTAAGAGGAGGAGGAGGGGCTGGCCGGAAGTTAGAAAAAAGCAGGAGATGAAGGTGACACATTCTTTCCATCGAGGATGGGTCTGTAATTTTTAATTGCTTCTAGCTTGAAAACAGTATAATCAATGTTGAAGAAAAGACATGTCTAAGAGATAGCTGGCTTCTTTTGTTCAACATTTTTTTTCAACACATATATTTTTCAGAATTCATTGTATGAAAGACTTTGTGTTGAGTAATGCCTAATGTTCGAGGTGAAATGGCAAATTCTAGCTCAGACAGTCTCACCAGTTGTTAGCATCTCAGAGGTGTCACATAGTTATGATTCTTTCAGTTGACTATTTGAGTTCTAGAAACATGATTTTTGTTTACTTTCTCAGAAGTGAGCAGAGAGCTCTTTCACCTTAACCAAACTGATGTCAAAGTTCCACTGGTCAGCTGTCACGTCATTAAGGTAGAATAAGGAATAGAAATGTCAGCTGCCCAACAGTGTTTTTTCTCCCCTCTAAGAAAGCCAGGATATTGTTTACTGAGCATCGTATCAGCAGGGGCGTCAGACACCCTAAATATATAGTTTCCTCAAGCTGTGATAATCTGTGCCATCTTTTCTTCTACGTGATACACCTGCCAGAACAATAGGTGAAACCAGGGGCTTACTGAAAGATCCTAGTGGTTCCGCCTCTTCTCCCTGTACCGCCATCACCATGCACACCCCCCACCCCCATCTGCTGTGCTCCTGCCGGGTCTCCCTTCTCTTTGGTAACTATGAGTAAACTCAGAACATTCAATGAAAGAAATGTGACTGTGTCAAATTTGGTTTTACTGGTTTGCTGTTGGTTTGTTTGGAATCCAGTTGTATTTGGTATCTTGGATATTCAAGCTCAAGAAAGTAAATAAAGCACTCAGCAAACTATAGTATATTGAATTCCTCATTCTTACCCTAGATACTTATGAGAAGCTAAAATATGGTTCAGATTTGGGTTGTGAGAGAAAGTTTTGTTTTTTCAACTTGAGAAACTATAAGCATGGAGTTACCGTTTACCAAGAAGGGGAACACTGAGTGGAGTGAATCTGAGGGAGACAGTCACTGGCTGGTGCTTGAGGCGCCTGTTACGCTGTATGTGGATGTAAATGTTGTTTGGGCAGCTGCATATATGATTCTTAAGTTAAGAGGAGACCTCTTGGCTTTATTAAATTTGCATGTTTTTGGCATGTTGATGGCATTGCAAGCCATAAGACAAAATGAAATCACCGAAATGATATGAATAGCGAAGCTCTGGGATTTAGCACAGGACACACCTGGACAGTGAGGTTTTGGAGATGAGGAACCAACAGAAGAGAAGGAGCAGCTGTTGAACAGGAGTAAATTCGAGAGTAGTATTCTTAAAGCCAAGCTGAGAGTGTCTCAAGGGTGAGAGAACACAGCAAGTACTAAAGAAAAGGGGGTTGGATGAATCAGACATGAGGGGGCGGTCCTGGTGGTCCAGGGGTTAGGGATCCGCCTTCTGGGGCCAAGGACACGGGTTCGATCCCTGGTTGGGGACTGAGATCCCACATGCCGAAGGGCAGCTAAGCCTGTGAGCCACAACTCGAGAGGAGACTGGCACCACAACAGAAGGTGCCACGTGCTGCAGCTGAGACCCAGTGCAGCCAAGGAGAGTTTAGAAAAGAAACAGAGACATGAGGAAATTTGGGGGGTTGATAGATGTGCTCATTATCTTGATTGTGGGATGGTTTTACAGGTTTACATGTATCCTTCACATACGCTGCATGTTACACATATGCAGTTTTTATATCACTTATTTCTCAATAAGTGAAGTCGCTCAGTCGTCTCTGACTCTTTGTGACCCCATGGACTGTCCAAGGGATTTTCCAGGCAAGAGTACTGGAGTCGGTTGCCGTTTCCTTCTCCAGATCTTCCCGACCCAGGGACTGAACCCGGGTCTCCCACTACAATGCTTTACCATCTGAGCCACCAGGGAAGTCCAATTTCTCAATAAAGCAACATTTTAAAAATTTCTTATATTAAATATTCTTTTTTTTTTTTAAAGGAAGGAGTGAACGGCTGTCAAATGCTTTTGGTAGATCAAGTAAGATGAGAATTTTCTAGGAAATAGCATCCTTGCTTGCCTTAACTAGAATACTGTCAGTGGAGTTGTGGGTATAGAAGTGTGATTTGTATGAGTTCAAGAGAGAATGGGAAGAGAGGAAATAGAGACAGAGCTCCAGACAACTTTTTAAAAGAGTTTTGCTGAAAAGAGAATTTGAAAAATGAGATTGAAGGGAGATATGAAGTCAAAAGGAAGCTTTTTGTTTTGTTTTTAAGAAGGGAACAGTTACAGCTTACAGAGGTAGGATAGCTTGTTTTTATATAGATGGCAATAAATTGACAGGAAAAAATAGATGCTATGTGAAAGGAAAAGTGTCATGGGAAGAGAGAAAAATTTCTGTAGTGATATCCATATATTCCTTTGCCATTGGTTTTGAGAATTCTGCCCATATTTATGACAATGAATTTCTACATCTGTTTGGATATGCTTTTTATTTTATTCATTGTTTATTTTAAAACTTCATGGGTCACTTTTGAAGATAGCTTTATTTAAAGCCATGTATGTTATTTATATATAATTGCCGTGTTTGATATTCTTCATCTTGTCTGTTCTTAAGGTTGATACTGATTATATACTGGTCTCTTATTTTGTTTCAAGAAATTATAGTATCCATGCTTCTTCAAATAGAATGTAGATCTTCCAATCTAGCATTTACCAGGATAACTGAGATTGTTACATCAAGCTACCATCATTAGCTGCTAAGAATCTTTCCTTAACATGATGTGCTCTCTCAATAAAGTAGCTATGTGAAATAGTTTTACAGAAGAATTTGACAAAGTAAAAATTTTGTCAAAGTAAAATTATTTTTGTCAAAGTAAATTTTGCACTTCTAATACTCTTAGGATTGATTGCTTTGAGGGTGGGAAAAAAATTGATGTACTCTTTGCTTGTGGTAGCAGTTTCTTCAGATTTTCTGTTTCACAACCCTGATCATAATTCTTTCCATAGGTGATGGGAAACTCAGGAACTTTCAAAAGAAGTCTTTTATTTTCTGCTCTGTCTTATTTGGGTTTTGAAACTTATCAAGTCATTTCCCAGGCTGTTCTGGTTCATGCTGCAGCCAAAGGTAAGCCTAAGCTAAACATCGGGAACACTTAGAGTTATTTGTGGTTTTTTTTTTTTTTTTTTTTTAGTTTTTATTTTATTTATTTATTTATTTTTATTTATTTGTATTTGTTATATTTTGTTAATAACTTACTATGTTTGAATGTCAGTCTGATATATATATATATATGTATATATATTCCTGGTGGCTCAGATGAAGAATCCTGCAATGCAGGAGACCCAGGTTCCGTCCCTGAGTTGGGACGATCCCCTGGAGAAGAGAATGGCAACACACTCCAGTATTCTTGCCTGGAGAATTCCATGGATAGAGGAGCTGGCGGGCTACAGTCCATGGCGTCATGAAGACTTGGACACAACTGAGCAACTAACAGTTTCACTTTTCATTTTCATATATATGTGTGCGTGTGTGTATCTGTGTACACAGTGGAGCCTGGAGTAGGAAATGGCAACCCACTCCGGTGTTCTTGCCTGGAGAAGCCCATGGACAGCAGCCTGACGGGCTGCAGCCCCTGGGCTCCCAGAGTCGGACATGACTGAGCGCCAGGGCAGCAGCAGCAAAGGCTGTGTGGGAGGTAAGGGCGTCGTAAATCCCTCACGGGGAATTACTCTTTTCATTGTTAAAACTGTGTCATATTTAGTTAGTACTAGAGTAAGTTTTCTGATTTTTTGTTTTTGAAGGTTTTAATAAATGAATATTAAGGAAGTAACATGAATATTAATATTCATTAAGTAAGTGAATATTAAGTATTATGTGTAATAGCTTCATACTTATTTCTACTACACTTCACATTTTGATTGTTCAGAGTTTCTGATCTTTCTTTATAGGTGATTTCTGTATCTGATTTCTTTTGCTTCTATGTAAAAGTGTTCGTGTGTCTTAGAATTATTGCCAACTGGCTTGGGAAGACTTACTTTATTTTGTCTTTTTTCTTTTATAGTCTTTAAAATTGAAGAAGTCCTTGAACAAGCAGACTACTTATATGAAAGTGGAGAAACAGAAAAACTTTACCAGTTGCTAACCCAGTACAAGGAAAGGTGGGTGATGTATCATAGGCCTAGGTTTGCTGTTGACTGAAATTTTCTGTTATTTAATACTTAAAATATTCTTGGTGCTTGGAATTTTTATAGTTTTTAAAAGTTTTTACTTCAAAGTAATATTTCTTAGAGTTTAATTTATAGTATTTTTTTTCCTTATGTTAAGTGACTCAAAAGTGCTACATATATTTCATTGATTTAGAAAAGGTGGTTCTACTTATTCATTCTAGGTAGTGTTGACATTTTTTCTTTTTGTTACTTTGCTTTGAATACAAGGTAGTCATTAAATAGACGTTTATTGTCTTTATCTGTGTCATATATTTTTCATTTCTTCTGAGGTAATTTCTTATTGCTGTAAGATTTGAATGAACTAGGATTTTTTTGTCACCTTTGAATAATCCTTTTCCTATTTTTAATATTAGCATGCATGCTTAGTCCAGCACATTAATGTGTACTCATTTTGTGGGGGAGAATGGAGATGGAAAGAGGAGATTCAGCCCAATTAAATAAGTCAAATCAGGCTAAATGGCATTTCCAGGTCATGATCTGCCTCATCTACTGAACTAAAAATATTGAGCCATTTTCAACCGACTTTCTTAGATTTTCCCAAACCAGTTTTCCCCAGAAGACCCATCAATTTCACTTCCTAAATATCTGTAGGATCCAAATTTTCTTCTCCTTCGTCCCCTCAGTAACTTGAAGTGGTTGGCTTGGCATTTTATAGTCACTTCAGTAATAACAACATAAGCTATAAGGTGGCTGTTGTTCTCTGGCTCAGTTGTGACCGACTCTTGCTGACCCCATGGACTATAGCCTGCTGGGCTCCTCTGTCCATGGAATTCTCCAGACAGGAGCGCTGGAGGGGGTTGCCATTCCCTCCTCCAGGGGGTCTTCCTGACCCAGGGGTGGAACCCAGGTCTGCTGCATCGCAGACTGTTCTTTACCACCGAGCCACCAGGGAGGCTGTCAGGAGGCTATTCTATATTCACTGGATTATAGATACGCTATTGCTATTTACCCTCCGTTTCTCTTTTTAATGATACTTTATTTAGATTTTACTTTGATTTACGTATTTAACTGTCTCGGGCTGAGCTGGGCCTTCACTGCTGCACGTGGGCTGCCTCTGGTTGCTGAGAGCGGGGCTGCTCTCTGGTCGCAGTGCGCAGGCTGCTCTCTGTGGTGGCTCTTCCTGCTGAGGAGCACGGCCTCCAGGTGTATGCACTTCGCTGCTCCACAGCATGTGGGATCTTCCTAAACCACTGATCAAATCCATGTGCCCTGCATTGGCAGGTGGATTCTTAACCCCTGGACCACCGGGGAAGTCCCTACCTTTAGTTTCACTCAATTTTTTTTTTTAAGTAATATTTATTTATTTTATTTTTAAACTTTACAATATTGCATTGGTTTTGCCATATATCAACATGAATCTGCCACAGGTATACACGTGTTCCCCATCGAATACTATTTTTGTTTTAAAGTATAACTTAGTAGGTTGAAAGAGAAACATTTAATAAAAGGAATTTTTATTAAAATGGCTTTCCAGGTGGCACAGTGGTAAAACATCCATCTGCTATAAAGGAGACACAAGAGACGTGGGTTCGATCCCTGGGCCGGGAAGATCCTCTGGAGGAGGAAATGGCAACCCACTCCAGTGTTCTTGTCTGGAAAATTCCATGGACAGAGGAGCCTGGTGGACTATAGTTCATGGGGGTTGCAAAGAGTTGGACATGACTGAGCAACTGAGCATACATGCACAATTTGTTTTATTTAGTAGACATTTCTGTCTTATATAATTTTATTTAAACGGCAGTTCTTCAAGGAGTCCAGAGCCCTTGCTTTAAATATTCCATGCATCATGGTATGGGTGACATATTCAAAGATAGGATTTATTTTGAGATTACATTATATTTAATCATCATTCATTAACAGGTATTTATCATATATATTTTTGTATGCCAGGTACTATATTTGGAGCTATGGATACAGCATTTTGTTTTATAGTGCATAACCTTGTCTGTAAATTAATATATTTTATAGTACTGTCTGAAGCAGTTAGTGAGTTGTCTGAAGCACAGTGCCACTGAACTCAAATGTCAAGTTATATGTTGAATTTTGTAGGGAAATTGTTTAGAGAATTCAAATATAAAGATATTTTCTAAGGAAATTAGTATTTTAGATATTACAGGTAACTTAATGTTTGTATATAATATTGGATGTTTTGGAGGAAATTTTAGCACATATAGATTTGTGTGATAGAAAATAATAAATTTAACATTATGAATTGTGGATTTTGATGTTGTGCTGCTTGCTATGTCCTCACTGACCTGAAAGACCATATGTATTCATTAGTGATATGACCTTTAACCATGAAAGTGTGAGCTAAAATGGTTGTTGTTTTATATTTATTTCACATCAGTGAAGATGCAGAGTTACTGTGGCGTTTGGCACGGGCATCACGTGATGTAGCTCAGCTTAGTGGAACCTCAGAAGAGGAGAAAAAGTTCTTGGTATATGAAGCCCTAGAGTATGCGAAAAGGGCACTAGAGAAAAACGAATCCAGTTGTGCGGCCCATAAGGTGAGGTGCTTAAGTAATGAGACCGTTACCGTGTATTGAAACGGATTTTGGTCTGTACTTATCTGTTATATGTAACTTACATAGGAAAGAAATCGCTCTCTTTTAAAGAAGTAGGGAAGAAATTTATTTTTATAAACTTTTTTTCAAAAAGAAGTAGTATTTTTGGTTGTGTTCTTGAACATCTGTTCTAGCTTCATTAGTGTGCTCGATAAATTACTTTGTGAAGGCTTATTTTTAAACTGAAGCGTTAGTTCCATCAGTTACCTCTCTCTTTAGTTCAGTTGTAAAAACACGGGACTAATGTTTTCTCATTTTCCTCACATTTTATTTCTGTCTCATGTGGAGATAGGAGTATAGCAGCTGGACAGCAGATACCTAGTGTAACTTTTTACATGTGACTCCACGAGCTTCTAGATTTCCTGACTGGTTTAGAATAATCTTTTCAATGGACCATGGTGGGGAGGCCAAGGGACACTA